>NC_134793.1:6620137-6635137 GCF_046742065.1 Oratosquilla oratoria
ATGCTCGAGATAAACCTTTTGACTGTGAAAAGGGTTTACTTTAACCAAATGAAATTGCTTGGCGGCAGGTACACAATATATATATATATATATATATATATATATATATATATATAAATACATACATTTCACAACAAATTAATGTCGTAGCACACTGGTAAAATGATACTAATGACCCACTTTCGGAGAAGAATAGGCGAAAGTAAAAAGATCCGTATATTTCGATCAGTATCTGTGATCCTCTTCAGCAGATGTGTTACAGAGTGGAGAGAAGCATGTATATATACAAAAAAGTGAGGTGAACAAGTAGGGACAGGGACTCAGGTCACGTGTCCGGGGCTACCAATGTCCACCATGGTCCACGTAGCGCCGGACACGTGACCTGAGTCCCCGTTCCTACTTGTTCACCTCACTACTTTTGTATACATACATGCTTCTCTCCACTCTGTAACACATCTGCTGAAGAGGATCACAGATAGTAATTGAAATATATGGATCTCTTTACTCTCGCCTATTCTTCTCCGAAAGTGGGTCATTAGTATAATATATATATACACATACATACATATACCAAGGCTTTTTCCCCCTTACACGGGAGGTAGACAAAAAACAAAGGCATATAATTCATTCCCACCCATTCCATTCCCTACATACTCCACTCCCCTCCACCCTCTTCCCTCCCTCTTATCTTGGCGCTTTTTAAAGTAAAGGCATAATATGTATATATATATATATATATATATATATATATATATAGACATATACATATATATAATATATATATATACACATATAGATATATATATTATATATATATATAATATATACATATATATGTATATATATGTATATATATATATAAATATATATATATATATATATATATATATATATATATATATATGATAATTGAGACAGTGTTTGATTTTTGTCTCTATTCACTCCCCAAAGTATCAAACTCGATACATTTATTCTGACACCAGACAGACTATTCAGTTCAGAATAGGTCCTTGCCTCTGATGAATGAAACTTTCTGGTACCCTAAGTTGAATGAAATCGTCTGGCGTCAGTCAGAACAAAATCAACAAAGTTTTAGCCTTCTTTACTTTTCTCTGATTACCCAAGTTCAATTTTGATAAGCAGGAGGAGGAGAGGGAAGAGTAGGAGAAAGAGGAGGAGTTGGAGGAGGAAGAAGAGGAGGGGGAAGAGGAGGAGGAAGAGGAGGAAGAGGAGGAGGAGGAGGAGGAGGAGGAGGAAGAAGAAGAAGAGAAAATCTATCATCCTGTCAGGTTTGAAAGCCCAGTTAAACTTACATTTCGGTCTCTTAATTCAACACTCGCCAACCGCCACTTGTGCGGACGGTTGACGAGTGTTGCATTGAGAGATTTCCTAGTTGTACTCGTATACATTTTGTTGCCCATCTTTAGACGATTTTATTCAGTGGAGGGGAATATTCCGTCCTTAAGGAGTTTAAAGATTCATAAGAACATAAAAATGAAAGAGACTGCAAGAGACCATAAGGCCTACACTTAGCAGTTCCATGTCCATTACCACCTATCATCCCCTTCCATAGAGTCATCTAACCTTCTCTTAAAACAACCAATAGTTTCAGCGCTCACTACCTGGTTACTAAGTCTATTCCATTCGTTAATCACTCTATTGGTAAACCAGTTCTTGCCTATTTCCTTCTCAATTTACTTCTAAATCTATCAAAGGAGAATAACAAAGATTACCAAAGATTTCGAGGAAGGCCAATCTTCCTACTACTGAAATATTTCTTCCCAAGCTGACTTTGCTTTGTGATGCTAAGGTACTTTGTGGTCCTTTCGACATCAAACTGTGCTGTTCGATTATGGGAACTTTGGGTGTTTTAGTCATAAATCTTATGACTTGAACCCACCATAAGATACACGGTTACAGGAACCTCTTGTTTCAAATGTGTATAGATGTACTAATTCAGCATTTCAAGTGAGAAACAAGTTCAGACTGTATTTTCAATTTAGCAACAGGAATTCTGCCTCTGCTCTGTGCTGTGTCGCCTGTGTCGCCTGTGTCACATGCGTCGTCTGTGTCACCTGTGTCACTTGTGTCGCCTGTGTCACTTGTGTCGTCTGTGTCACCTGTGTCACCTGTGTCGCCGGTGTCACCTGTGTCGCCTGTGTCGCCTGTGTCGCCTGTGTCGCCTGTGTCGCCTGTGTCGCCTGTGTCGCCTGTGTCGCCTGTGTCACATGCGTCGTCTGTGTCACATGCGTCGTCTGTGTCACCTGTGTCACTTGTGTCGCCTGTGTCACCTGTGTCGCCTGTGTCACTTGCGTCGTCCGTGTCACCTGTGTCGCCTGTGTCGCCTGTGTCACCTGTGTCGCCTGTGTCGCCTGCGTCTCAGTTTCCCCTTAGGTTTAGATCGATCGCCCGTGCAAGAAAGAGCAGTAAATGTTTGATGTGGTTAGTGTATTTACTCCCTAAAACCTTCATTTCAGATCTCTCTTTGTGTTTGTGTTGCGTGTTTTTTGACATTTCCCTCAGCATTGTAATTTTAGTGAATAACATTTTGTTTCCGTGTTTGTTTTCAAAAAGTAAATGGTACAACCTCTCTGTTAAGTTCACCATATGTACTACTTTCTTTTGTCAGAATGATACTCCAACTCTAGTACATTGTATATGTGTGCCTGTGTGTGGGAATCGCGCCGATATTTTGTAGTTGTCAATTTATGTCTGTATAGCACCCAAATGGCCATAACTGGGTGACAGCATGACAGCATGACAGTATGACAGCATGGCAGCTGTTTTGTGATAAAATAGGTAAATATCCATCAATGCAAAGCTCTATTGGTGGTTATTTACCAACTTTATCACTTAACATCTGTTATGGTCATACTGCCATGCTTTCATGCAGTCATCCTGTAGTTATCTTAGAGTTGATAATGGCCATTTGAGCTCTATACAAACATACATTTACAAACATAAAAATCGGCGTGATCCTTATTAGCCAAATGTCATATCATTTACACGCAAAGTTATTTTCCTATATCTAGAATATATCTACAATTCATATAAATCCCCTCTATTCGAAAAAAAGAAAAGAAAGGAAAAATGTATATGCATACATACATACATATATACATACATACATACATACATACATACATACATACATACATACATACATACATATATAGATACATACATATACATTATATTCATACATACATAACATACATACATATATACAGACATATATGCATACATACATACATACATACATACATACATACATACATACATACATACATACATACATACATACATACATAGATATATATATATACATACATACTCACATACATATATACATACATAACATACATCTATTCATCTACCTATCTATCTATATATATGTGTGTGCGTGTATATATATATATATATATATATATATATATATATATGTATATATATATATATATATATATATGTATATATATATATATATACAGTATATTTATATATATATATATGTATACCAAGAGCTTTTTCCCCATGTAAGGAAGATAGCCAAATAAGAGTCACGTACCTACTCCCACCCATTTCACTCCCCTCCACCACCCTTCCCACCCCCTCTCATCTCAGCTCCTCATGGATGACGGGTCATCCCTGTATCCGCCAACTACCGTGGGTCAAGCGCAATGCAATAAGACACAGAACATTCCCAGGAAGGCCCCTTCACTTAATCGACGACCTCTCTTCTCCTAAGTAAACGCTTCTAGTATCCAGCGTCTTCTAGTTTTTACAAAATTTCGCTGAATATTGGTGTGTTCCTAATTTGGTCCCTCCAATGTGTGGACAATTGTGTAAACAAGGTCCTCGACACTTGCATCACGTATGAAGTCTGAGTGGCCACCTATGGTGTTCGAGCACGCAGTTACGAGGGATGTTGGGTACCGTGTCGTGAGTTCAATTCCCGGGACACGCTATGGGCTTCTTGCGTTGGTTCCCGACAGCCCTGGCCAGGCGGGGTAATGACCAAGCATCCGCCAAAAAAAAAAAAAAAAAAAAAAAAAAAAGCGGCTTGCCGAAACTAACAGGTCTACCCTACCAGGGGTTTCTCACTTCCCACTTCGTAAGAGTGGGAGGGTGAGATGTGGTGAAGCTTGGCAGAGACCACCGACCACCTTGTTCTACAGCAACTCCTCTACGTTCTCTCCTATCCAGCGTATAAACCTTTTGGAATAATACGGTGCATCGTACATAATTACCAGATACAGCTCAGGGGTATGGAGACCGTACGCTCCTTGACTATCTACATTCTACTAATTTCTCATTGCATAACCCATACACCGGAATATCTGGCATGAAGATTAAATGTCTTAATTCAACGCATATGTTTGTGTACATCTGGTAACATAGCTGAGGATGCAGGCCACGCTCGGATGTCTATCTCGCTCATGAATTGTTCGTGTCTACCATTATCCGGGTATTCGCCGTTACCTTGCCCCAAAGCTGCAGGTACCCACTAATAATGCAGAATGACCTTAACGGTTTCAAACGGGTTTTAGTTGACGTGTAACTTTCAAAAGCGTCATCTAGAAATTGTATTGGTAACATAAGCAAGAAGGAGTGTGTTTCCGGAATGCCCGAAGATTTACGTACGAGTGAATAACAACCCCCCCAAAAAAAAAAAAAAAAAAAAAAAAAAAAAAAAAAAAAAAAAAAAAAAAAAAAAAAAAATTATAATACAAAATGAAATAAAAGAATAAGATAAATGAATGAAATAAGATAAAAGTAAATAAATATATAAATATATGGATAAATAATAGATTGATAATAGAAATAAATGAAATAAGAGCAAATAAACAAATAAACAAAATAATATAAAGACATGAACAGATGAATAGATAAACATATAAATGAATAAATAGATAGGTAAATAAACAAATAAATGAATTCATAGATAAATAGATAAATTTATTGATTAATTATTATATAAATAAATAGGTAACTAAGTAAAAAAGTAAATAAATACATAAATGAATAAATGAATAGATAAATGAATAATAAAGAAGAGACTGTTACTTCTAGAGCAATTGCTAAGACATCGTTATCAAATACCAAAGCTGAATACACGAAAGTTTAGAAGAATTTGCCTCTTCATTGTCGTCCCACTTAGACAGATCATATCTCCCCTCTCAATTATCATCCAGCGACGTTCATTTCAGTGTGAGTGTGTATGTGTGTGTATGTATGTGTGTGCGTGTGTGCGTGTGTGTGTGTATGTGCGCGCTCGCCTGCGTATGTATATGTGTAATATGACATGAGGTTGACTAATGGCAGTTTCATGAATATGAACTTAATATTCTCATTACTTTATGAACGGGTGATTCTCTATTTGTGATTTGAATTACAAATGTGCCTATTAACTTTGGTTAGCAATAAAGGTGATATATGTAACATCACTGCCCGTGCATGATTTTGATTACGAATTATTGCATGTCACAGGACAGAAAAGGCTATGGAAAGAAAAGGAATCAAATGACCATTAAACTTTAAGGGAATGTCAGTTATCATAAGAATATGATGATGTTTTTTCTCTTGTTGTCGGGATCTCGTATTTCAGATCTTGGACGTTAGGTTCTTGATTTTAATGGTCTGAGAACCTTTACTCACAGGGGATGACCTAATTAGCCTCTCCGACGTGAGCGGGATTCGAACCCGTGGGGTTGATCTCCCTTGCGGCTGTTAGCTGACCCACAATGACCCCCCACAACCAGTTGTGATAGGATGACAGTTAAGAATATATATATATATATATATATATATATTTATATTATATATATATATATATATACATATATATATATATATATATATATATATACACACACCATCAGTAGTGTTTCTGTTACTAGTAATGATACTACTACTACTACCACTAATACTACCACTACTACCACTACTACTACTACTACTACTACTACTACTACTACTACTACTACTACTGCTACTACTACTACTACTACTACTACTACTACTACTACTACTACTGTTACTACTACTACTACTATTAATACTACCACGACTACCCTTACTATGAGTACTACTACTGCTGCTGCTGCCATTACTACTACCACTACTACTACTACTACTACTACTTCTACTACTACTACTACTACTACTTCTACTACTACTACTACTACTTCTACTACTACTACTACTACTACTTCTACTACTACTACTTCTACCTGTACTACTACTACTGCTACTACTACTACTACTACTACTACTACTACTACCACTACTGCTACTGCTACTACTACTACTACTACTATTACTACTACCACGACTACCCTTACTATGAGTACTACTACTGCTGCTGCTACTACTACTATTACTACTACTACAATCCCTATTACTATCACCATAGGTACTACTTTCTTTTGTTAGAATAATACTCCAACTTCTACTAGTACAGTATTACTATTCGTACTATGACTACTAATAGAGGAATGGCTACAAAAAGAAGGCGAGGAGCCTACGCCAGGAGGCGCTGAGTACCTGCGGCCGAAGCCGTCACTGCTGGGAATCGGAGAGGAGTGTGGGATTCGAACCCACAACTAAGTGAATACGAGAAAAGCACCCTCCCGGCTACGCCACCAGGAAGAGGGAATTTTTTGAAGAGCAAAGAGACGAAACAGAATGAAGAATTTTGGACAGTAGGTCAGTTCCCGGGTGGTCTGGAAAGAAAGATAGCCATAACACTGGAAGCAGAGAGTCCAACTGGCCGACAGCACTATCGATCAAGGGAAAGACTTCAGTCTAAACAAGGAATTTACAGAAAATATTGTCTTGAGATATGGGTCGCTATTGGATGATCTATCGAAAAGGTATGGAAGAAAATAGCCAAGAACTAGTTTACCAATAGAGTGGTTACCTAATGGCATAGACTTGGTAACCATGTAGTGAACGCTGAAACTATCGGTTGTTTTAAGAGAAGGTTAGATATCTTTTTGAATGGGGATGATAGGTGGTAATGGACATGGAACTTCCTAGTGTAGGTCTTATGGTGTCTTGCAGTCTTCTTCCTTATGTTTTTATGAATTTTATGTATGTTTGTGGTATACTATTCTATCCTAACCACGCAATGGTATGCTAAAAAAAAATCGTTAAACAGTAACGTGGGAAAATATCTTCCATAATATCGACCCAGATCACCAAAAACAATGATTGAGAGTCGGTTTAACGTCGCGAACTCCTCTATATCGGGAGGCCCGTACGGTGCCCCTCACAGAGGATTTTGCAGCGTGGTCCAACTCGCTGGCGCCAAGGTTCGAACTACCGGTACTTCGACCTCCGCCGCAAGTGGCGACGCTCTAATCCGCTTATGTTATTGAGCATAGCTACACACACACATACATATACACACTCGCACACACACACACACACACACACACACACACACACACACACACACACACACACACACACACACACACACACACACACACACACACACACACACACACACACACACACACAAGTGTGCGCTACAAGGAGTCCGTTCCAGGTGTAGCATACGTCGTGAGCAATTTGGCGAAATGGAATTTGGCGAAATACATTTTTGCAAAATGCAGTTGATACAAAATATTGGTAAAAGTAAAACTGGCGACATACAATTTAGGAAAAACAAATTTGGTGAAATTGGAATTTAGCAGTCATAATTTAGTGATCATATGGCAAAATATCATTTGGCGAAATGCTATTTGGCGAAATATAAACAGGTGAAATATTGTTTGGTGAATTAGTATTTGGCGAAATAATCTTTGGAGAAATATGAATTGGCGAAATGTTATTTGGCAAAATGATATTTGGCGAAATTATTATATGGTGAAATAGTATTTGGGGAAATAATATTTGGTGAAATGTAGATTGGCGAAACATTATTTGGCAAAGTAATATTTGGCGAAATATAAATTGGCGAAATGGTAATCTCCCGAATGCATATAGTGCGTGACCGTGTTGAGTTTGGGACTCAGTTGAATAGGGGAAGAGTGGGAGGAGGGGTGAAAGGGGGTGAAAGGGAGTCTGGGAGAGGTGTTAGTGGGGTAGGGGGAGGGGGAAAATGGGAGGGGAGGGGTACGTGGGGGTAAGGTGGAGAGGAGAGGTAGGGGGTACGGGGGAGAGGGAGGTGGAGGGAGATGGTGGAGAGGTAGGGGGTAAGGGGTAAGGGGGAGTGTTAGGGGAGGGATGAGGTTAGGGGTTGGTGTGATTATTTCTTTGATCATTTCTTTGCGGCAGTCACCATTTTCGCCAAAAGAAACATAAAACATTTTCACCAAAACGTCAGGAACCTCGAGCTGGAGGTAATTCCGGAAGATGCGTCATGAATCAAGACGAAGAAAGTGTAATTGGGAGTCTCGTCAAAGATAAATTTTGGGACACAAACTTGGGGGTGAAAAAAATCCTTTCATGTCCGAAAGGAAATCTCTGAATTAATGCGAAACCCATAATCGAGACTGACTGATTCACAAATACGACCTCACCAACCGTCAAGGACAAACTGTCAGAAGATCACAAGAACGACGACATTGCGGAAAAAAGAAGATTCACACATTCAAGATTCTCGTCAAATGTTTTGAGTTCGAAAGGCTGGAGGGCGACTTCGCTTAGTATTCTAGGCTTCCTGAAGGACACTTCAATAATGTGTCTAATATTCTTATAAATTCAGTTTTTCTTAGTTCGTCATTCAGGTTCTCAATATATGACGCAAAAGCGATTTGACATTTGAAGAATAGAAAAACAAAAGACCTAAGTCGTTTCTACTCAAACGAACTCACTTGAGTCGCGTATGACAGGGGCTTTAGCCAGCTTGAGACATCACGAGAGTTGCAGTTTCTTCCGTAGGTGCAAAGGCAGACAGGCAAGTGGCACCAGATTTAAATAAGATTGAATATCAAAGCAAAACATATATGTGGGCGAGAGATGAGACAGGCCAGAACGCGAAATTAGTTTTGACTTGGTAATCGCCCTCCGAACGTCGTGTGATGGCCAACCTCTGCACGGGCCCCTTAGTAAGCATAAGCAAGCATAAACAAGATATGTAAAGTATCCAAGTATCATTGTTAAATTATAGCTGAAATAATGGCTTCCATGCATATCTTTCGCTAGCTTCACACTTTCGTGATGACGAATAAGTTATGCAAAGCATATATTTGTCAACGTTCAATTACAGATGAAATAACCACCAATTTTGACGTACAAATAGAAAAAATTGTCAATTTTCTTGAGGTTTTCTTCCATTGGGTTTGCAGAGGCCCCCTAGTGAACACAAACAAATTATATTAAACATCAATTCATTGGCGTTTTATTACAGCTGAAATAAATTAATTCAAGCGAATACAGCAGAAAAAAATCTTTTTCTCTTGGCCATTTTCTTTTATTGGCTTCGCAGAGGATGCTAGTGGGTATAAATTTATATAAAAATTAAATCTATCATCATTCAATTGAAGCCAAAACATATCCTTCCAGACACATACAACAGCAAAAAGAACAATCGTTAATTGAGAATTTACACTAGAGTGAATTAAATCAACTGACGGGAGATGCAATACACACACGCGCGCGCGCGCGCGCTAATAATTTTATTATCGCTTCGCTGTGGGGTGTTACTTCAACTCTCGCGGGCGAGGAGTTGGGTGTGTGTGTGCGTGCAAGGTCAGTAATACCCTTAGATCGGTCATACGAGCTCTGAGCTCTCATCCGGGAGGTTCATAACTGTCGATCGCGAGTCCAACACGTGATCCAAGACCATGGTGGTGAATCACACACACACACACACACACACACACACACACACACACACACACACACACACACACACACACACACACACACACACACACACACACACACACACACACACACACACAGAGCGACACACACACACACAATGCTTGCGGACTTGGCGGGTTAGAGCGTTGGTACTTGCGGCGGAGGTCGAGGTGACTACAGTTCAAATTTGCAACCAGCGAGTTGGACCAAGGGTATGGTTCATTCAATTCCACGCTACAAAATTCTCTGTATGGGGCACTGTCCTAGCCTCCTGATAGTGGGAGTTCACGACGTTAAACCGAATCAATTCTTATCTAAAACATCTTCAGTTCTCACATCTTGGAATAGGCTTTCATCTTCAGCTGACGGTAGACAGGATAGATATAGAATATAGAGGGTAAACAGGTTATATGAATACTTGTCGAACTGATGATTATAATAATGATGAACTCTCCCACAACAGTAACGTTCCCTCTGTGAAAAGTGTTTATAGATTAGGTCAGCTTGCTAGAAAGGGTTTTCTGATCATTCTTGGTTTGCGGGGCTGGTATATACTCGGAACTTTACCTAGCAAGTGGTCCTGAACACAGGAGATTGTGTCCACGGTAGTTCACCACAGTGAAGTTACCCGGAAGAAGTTGATGTATCACACAGTGAAGTCCAGGGCACCTCACGTCCGAGGTGAGTAGTGGTCGGGGGTCATTACTCAGAGTAGATGCCCTTCCTAACATCTTAGCCACGGCCAGGATTCGAGCAGTCGCTAAGTCCAGGTACGGGCGCTACCAACGAGCCACGGCGGGGCCACTAGAAGGAGTTTAGTTAATTGATCAAATAAGTGAAATGAGATTAAAGCGAAATAGAATAAAACAAATAAAAGAAATAAAATAACAATGGGACGAGTGTGCGGAGTAGGGTACGGCTGGTTAATTATAATTCATCAGCCGTACCCTACTGCAACAATAATTATTGTTGCAGCTTTCACGAGGAGGACGGTTCTCCTCAGGTCCTAGGACATAATAATATAAAAACTGAGAAGACTACAAGAGACCATAAGGTCAGTTACATACCCTTCACTACCTGTTATCCCTATCCATAGATTTTTCTAATATTTTCTAAAAACAATAAATTGTTTCAGCGTTCACTACATAATTATTAAGTCCATTTCATTCGTTAACTATTTTCTTGGTAAGCCAGTTCTAGCCTATTTCCTTCTTAAACCTAAATTTGTCCTATTTAAATCCATTACCATGAGTTCTGTCCTGGTGATTCTTGACCACTGGTACATATATCCTATGGTGGAAACAATTACATGGTACATGATGAACGACATACATGATGAACATGTCGTATCTGAAATTTAGTATCAAAGCTGTAATTGAATTATAGCTGACTAGTCAAATGCATACATGAGTGGAATGTACATTTTCTTTCTTGATAGGGTTCACTTTAGTGTAGAATTTTCATATTAAGTCATCTTCTCATTTTCTAATTTTGTGCACTTTTTTGTATACAGGGTAATTTGTATTCTCTTATCTTTCTATAATTTTATTTTTGTTGTGCAGTTTTCATTTGTAACAGGGTAATGTATCAAGATGATTTAACATGGCAATTACCGACAAAAAAAAAAAATAAAATAAAATAAAATAAACAGCATGTGAGGACGGGACATTTATCAGATACACTCGCACTTGAAATAACTTCAACAAGCGAAACGTTTTACATTTGATAAAGGTTCCCTCCTCACATGGTGTCTGCTCGGACCTAAATGTATCAAGCATAATGGGTAAATGGCAGAAGAGGGGTTAAGAATCACATGCCTCGGCTTCTGTGACTTCAGTGATCATACTTGCTTGCTTGTTTGCAGTGCATTCTCCATGCTCACAGCTGCGTGTCGACTTAGCCATCAGTGTCTGGGGCGATCTGATCAAGACACACGAGGCAATAAATAACTTAAACTGAGCTCAGAACTGCACGGGGGAGACTTAAGGACATTATGCATTGTGAGAGGAAATTAAGTGTATGCGATTTCATCTAGAAATCTAATCGAGTATCTCTTAGTATTACCTTAGTGATTAGTCTTGGTTCCTCGTGTTGCCTTGGGCAGGACATTTGCGAGGGAAATAGATGAGGTAGGTGAACCGGGAATTGAGGTTCTGTGGTGTAAAGGGTGCCGCACGTAGAGACGGCGTTTCTTTTTTAGATGTATATAAGATACGGTAAAAGTCTGGGGACATTTTCTTATAGCAAGGCTTTTACGATAACATACTATTTCAACTCCTTACATATCAGGTGACGTTTTACTTGTCTTCTTACTCGATCTGCCTCGCAAACTATCTTTTCAATCTTCGTGACATTCCTCGGTGGCGTCAAGTTTATAGTCTATCTCGACTGATTCCTTCTGTACTTTTTTTTTCTGGGGGGGAGGGGAAGGGCGCTGACAGACTACTATTCATTTATCTTCTCGGTAGAGAGCGAAAGTGAAACAATGAAGTTATTCGTAATTATTTTGGTACCAGATCAACTATCTCAGTGATGGCTTCTGGGTTATGTCCCCAAGACCTGCTCTAGTAACATGTGATTCGGTTTAAGAATAATTAGAGACGCTTGCACTATACATGCATAGTTACGTGTGTATGTTTCAGCTTACCAGTACTACCACGGCCCCACCAAAATATATTTCGTAAAAGTAATGCATGTTTGTGTGTGTGTGTGTGTGTGTGTGTGTGTGTGTGTGTGTGTGTGTGTGTGTGTGTGAGAGAGAGAGAGAGAGAGAGAGAGAGAGAGAGAGAGAGAGTTCGTCCTCAAATGAGCGAAATCGTCAGAGGCCACACCAGTCTCACCAGGGAACCCATCATAGATGACCTGCCAGAAGACCCGCAAGAGGAACCGTCAGAGGTCCCGGATGGGTTTCGCCAGGATCTCGTCAAAGGTCACGTCAGGGGTCTCGCCAGGGTGTCGTTAATGGACACACACACACACACACACACACACACACACACACACACACACACACACACACACACACACACACACACACACACACACACACACACACACACACACACACACACACACACACACACACACGCACGCACGCACGCACGCACACACACACACACACACATACACACATATATATATATACAAATAAAATGTGCGATATTGTGATATAATAGAGACAAGGCATGGTAGAAGTGTGGAAATGGAAGAAAAAAAAAAGGCAAAACGAGACTACAAATGTAACCGAAAAAAAAGTATAGAATTTCGAAAAAGATGCAAATGACATCTGTAGAGATGAATCTAAGTTGTCCTATATATTTCTAGATGTTGATATAAGAGATAAAGGAAGAGTATATGAGGAAGTTATGAAACAAGCTGAAATAATAAATGAGGTACTCTAATCTGTATACACCAAGGAAGAGGACTTCGAGTAAAAGAAGTGAAGCACCTTGTTGGAATGGGTATCATACAATGTCTGACAAACAGAGGAACGGTTGTAACGGGTTGGCCAGTGAGGTTGTTTAATGTGTGCCTAAGGGAGAAGAGTATACTGGAGGACCGGAACAATGCCTGTGTAGTTTAACTTTACAAAGTAAAAGAGGAAAATGTGATTGTAGTGGTTTTAGAGGAATAAGTTTGTTGAATGTAGCTGGGAAGGCTTGTGGGGGGTTTTTATTTGAGAGGATTAGGAGAGGAACAGAAGGAGTAGTTGGTGAGAAACAGTGTGGGTTTAGAAAAAGGTAGAGGGTGTGTGGATCATATTAAATTTTTGTGGTAAGACAGATTTGCGTTTTTGTTTTTTTTTGACAAAGGGTAAGGATGTTTTCGGGCCTGTATGGATTTTAAGGAGGCATATGGCCGGGTAGACAGGAAGGCATTGCTGATATATGAGATGGGTAAAACTGTTAAGGGCAATCAAAGACATTTACATGAGCAGTAGAGTTTATGTTAGAGTTAGGAATAATGAAAGAGTGATTTGAGGTGAAGGTGGGGGGTGTACCAGGATTGTGTTATGCCACTATAGCTGTTCATTGTGTACATGGACGGCTCTTGCCTTACGTCAATCCCCGTCCCTCCCAACGATATATTATTTTATGTCTGAAACTTTACGGCAACAACTGCCTGACCCTGAACCCCTTTAGGCGTCAAGTTTGTCCGTATATCTGACAAAATTTTGAGTGGCCATATTTTCCGTAACGAAGAAGACTCCGTCAGAAATTTCCGAAACGTGATTCTGTGTAATATCAACAGGGCTGCAGAAATACTGAGAACATCAACAAATATTAGGACTTGACGGAAACATTTCATATATTTTTCAAAAGACGAGAAGGAGAAAAGGGAGAATAAAAAGCGAAGACGTAGAAGAGGAACGAGAAGAAGAAGAAGAAGAAGAATAGCAACAATTCGGTGATAGCCAGAAGAAGACGGAAAGAGGAAGAAGAAGAAGAAAAAGAAGAATAAGATGAAGGATATGAAGAAAAAGAACAACGGCAATAACAACAACAGCAGCAACAGCAATAATACGGTGATAGCCAGAAGAATACGAAGAAGAAAAAGAAGAATAAGATGAAGAAGAAGAAGAAGAAGAAGAAGAAGAAGAAGAAGACGATGGAGAAGAAGAAGAAGATAGAGAAGAAAATGAAGAGGAAGAAGAAGATGGAGAAGAAGAAAAAGAAGAAGAAGAAGACGGAGAAAAAGATAGAGAAGAACAAGAAGATAAAGAAGACAAAGGAAAGGAAGAAAAGGGAATTATATCTAAGCGCTTAAAACTAGGCTTAGTGATTGTGCTAAGATCTTACGCCTAGGATTATGATGCGGAACTGAGATCCGGGTCTAGCTAGACTTTTTTTTTTTTTTTTTTAAGACTCCTGGTCCCGGATGCCAAACTCGGGCAGCGAGCCAAGACTTCCCGCGGAGCCAAACTTGAAGATTACTGTCCAAACCTAAAGCCCCGGACACCCCCCCACCCCACCCCACCCCACCCCCCAACCCCGTCTGAGGTCTGTTGACCGGAATTGCCGGCAATCAACAAAAATTTACCTAAAGTTTTACGTGGGTCGTTAGTTCACGATAACGTATGCATGGGCCAAGAGTTTGGATATTTTATGCCGGGAAAAAGAAGTTGCGTCTCGTGGGGACCTGAAGAAGAGTCCAAAGAGACGCGAGGTCGAAGCTTCTCGA
>NC_134793.1:6655137-6657637 GCF_046742065.1 Oratosquilla oratoria
CACACACACACACACACACACACACACACACACACACACACACACACACACACACACACACACACACACACACACACACACACACACATACACACACACACACGCGCGCGCGCGCGGATAGAGAGAGAGAGAGAGAGAGAGAACATGAAAGGCGGCCTCAAGACCAAAGAATGCCTCCTCCGTTCCGGTTGGCACCCTTGGTTTATTGTGGCAAGTGGCAGCACTTTATTCCGCTCTCCGCCGTGGCACTCTCTCCACGCCCGTGGCACCCCTTCGGCAGTAAAAAAGCCTCAAGACATCAAAGTAATACAAAGTTCTGGCACTTGGTCAACACGAGGCCCAGGATCACACGCAGCCGTTCTCGTGCCTCTGAGGAAACGACGTTAATGGTTAACGATCTCGTCAATTCTCTTGTTAAATGAAACCGTTCGTCTTGCTTAGGTGCTTAGATTTGACCACACTACCGGGGCTAAGGTGGTGGCACGCTAGGCTAGCGTGCTACTTGCTTTTGGTGCTTCGTTGGAGTAGAAACGACTTCGGTTACAATGTTCTAGACTTCCGTAAGAACATCTCGACAATGTGTCTAACATTCGTATAAGTTTAACTTTTCCTTGTTCGTCATTTAGCTTGTCGCTATGTGACGCAAGAGTAATTTGACATTTGGAAATTTGAAAAAGAAAAGATCGTAACCGAAATCGTTTCCCACTCAAACGAAATAGCAAAAAGCAAATAGCATGTTAGAGAGATGTGCATAGTGTGCCACAACCTTTATGCGCCCTTGCAGCTCTGCGGCACAGAGACGGTTGGTCCGTTCCTTTGATGGCTTGGTTTCCGTGGTGAGTTATTGGCATCCATGTGATCCAGATCTGACAACAGGGATCTAATGAGTATGGCTCTTGATTAAATCAACTCTGATGTTTAACGTAGATTAACCCCAATTAGAGCGACTAAAGACTTAAATTTAGTATAGACCCACGCTTTCCATCTCTCGTCCTCCCTCCTCTCTCATCTCACCGCCTCTTATCCTCATTCCTTTTCCATCATTACTTGTTCTTAAATCTGTTCCTGTTGTTCCTTACTTGCCTCAACTCCATTTCTCAAGTCATGAATGGAGATTGAAGGGAATGCGCGAGGGAGAAAGGAGGAGGGTTGGGAGAGAGTGGAGGAGGAGGGAGGGGAGGAGGAAGAAAAGGTAGAAAAAGGAGGAAAGGCAGGAGTTAGGAAGGGAGGTTGTGGAGGAAGGGGAAAGGGAAGAAATGGGGAAAGAGAGAAGAAGGAAAGGGGGTGAAGCAGGAGAAGTGAGGAACATTAACGGGTTGGGGAGAGCTATGTTGAGGAAAGAAAAGATGAGGGGAGGAACTTCGAAGGGAAGGGAGGCAGGTTATGGGAGGGAAAAATACTGGGGAAGGTGGGAAGTTGTGGAGAGGTGGGTAGGGTGAGAGGCAAAAACGAAATAATAATGATGATAATAATAATGATAATAGCAATAGTAATAATAATAATAGTTATGATAATAATAGTAATAATAATAATAATAGTAATAATAATAATGATAATAATAATGATAATATTGATAATAATAATAATGATAATAATAATAATAATGATAATAATAATAATAATAATAATAATAATAATAATAATAATAATAATAATAATAATAATAATAATAATAATAATAATAATAATAATAATAATAATAATAATAATAATAATAATAATAATAATAATAACAATAATAATAATAATAATAATAATAATGATAATAATAATAATAATAATGATAATAATGATAATAATAATAATAATAATAATAATAATAATAATAATAATAATAATAATAATAATAATAATAATAATAATAATAATAATAATAATAATAATAATAATGATAATGATAATGATAATAATAATAATAATAATAATAATAATAATAATAATAATAATAATAATAATAATAATAATAATAATAATAATAATAATAATAATAATAATAATAATAATAATAATAATAATAGTAATAATAAAAATAATAATAATAATAATAATAATAATAATAATAATAATAATAATAATAATAATGATAATAATAATAATAATAATAATAATAATAATAATAATAATAATAATAATAATAATAATAATAATAATAATAATAATAATAATAATAATAACAATAATATTAATAATAATAATCATAAAAATAACAGTTGTAATAACAATATTAATGATAATACTGATAACGATAATTATAATAATAATCATCGTATTTTTTGTGGTACCAGCGATATTGAGATGCACTGACAATATATAATTTATATTAATTTAAAAACATTTAAAGCGCTGTTATCTACAAATGATGGTGTGCTTGTTTACCTTCGGCCGGGTATTCAGGGTCCTTAATAGGAGGAGGTTGATTGAGGAATAGCGTGGGGAGAAAAAATAGGGAGAAGAGTGAGGTAAGTTAGGAGAGAAAATATGGGGAGGAAGAGTGGGGGAA
>NC_134793.1:6662637-6665137 GCF_046742065.1 Oratosquilla oratoria
CATTCAAATTATTCATTTCAACTTGGTGGACATTTATCAGAGCCCCAACATGTACTCAGAAATGAGTACATTTACACAGGACAAATTTATGTTGTAATGTCCGCCATGTTGCTCAAGAGTACAAGAGTACATGTAAATGAGAAGCCTGCACCAGGAGGCGCATAACTGCGGCCGAAGCCGTCACCCTATGCTCTTGGAATGTTGGGGCAAATAACATTCAATGCTTGGAATTGGAGAGGAGTACGGGACTCGAATCCATAACTAAGCGAATGCGAGGTCAGCACTAAGTACATTTACACGGGTTGAATTCAGGCGATGTTGTAATAACGCAAATTTTACTAACGTAGTCTACCGGAACGTATATGGAGATGTTCTCGTTGCCATTTTAAGAAATAAATAAGAACATGAATATTAGCATGGAAATCATTGCAAGATACCATAACGCATACACTAGGCAGTTCCATATCAATTACCATCTTCCATCTCTCATCTTCTCAACAACCAATTGTTTCAACGCTCATTACGTGGTTATTAAGTTTATATAATTCATTAACCATTCTGTTGGTAAACCAGTTCTTATCTATTTTCTTCTTAAACCTAAATTTGCCCATTTTAAATCCACTATTACATTTTTTTACTTAGCAATAAATAGTAAAATTTTCACCAACCACGTGGAAAAAATTCTCGTTGATTTGGTGGAATGTAATACAAATATCACAGTTTTAAGAAGTATTTGGATTTTAAAAAATGTATTTTAGTGTCTGCCAATTTATTACATCACTTGTTAGTATATTTCCTATTTGTATTTGTTCATTCCTTTTATTTATTTGATCTTCATTTCATTCCTTTCCTGAATATGACGTTGGAGTTACCAAGTTCTCCCACTGGGACTCGAACCATTGGTTAAGGGTTTGAGTCTAAGTGTCAGAGCTTGTTAATCCATTTGTCGTAACTTCACACAGTTGTTGGATGGCTTGCCTAAATAAAGACTCGATGAAATCAAGGTTGCATACTTTACCACGTGAGTGTGTGTCATTGGGTATTGTTAGGTCAAGTTCCGGATCACTTCTTTGAACGATCGGCATGGCGCAACGGTAACGTTCTTGATTTGTGATTAACAGTTCAACGTCCAAGAGTTCGAGTCTCAGGGTGAGAGCTTGTTAATCTATGTATCATCTTAGCTCAGTGTAATGTATCGCAATGCGGTGTTTGTTAGGAAGTTTGTCCTCACTTCTCCCTTCCTCTCCTTCTCTACTGACCCATCCCACGAATTTGCCGATCCCCAAAGATGTCCCATGGGGACACGCTTACGCCACCCGGCTGCGCCGGATCGACTAAAGCTTTCTTGAGGCCCATGGTTGGTAAAAAACCTCTTTGAGGAACTCACGTGCAGTCCCAGCGATAACTCAACCCACACCTCGGCCAGTCACTTAAAAAGGGACATTGGATTCTTTGAGAAACGCACGCCCCATACTTGGTCAATCAACAGCATGAGAGCTTTTTGTGTCTGACTTCCCAGGCATCGACTTTGCCCTCGCACCAATTAAGGACACGGGTCATGACCTGACCCCAGTATATAAATTGGACGGAACGCCGAAGATTCAGATCACCTCGGAGCATCATACTGTGAGCCTGTCTCGCTGCCTCCTGTTGCAAAATTATTGGAAGCAAGAGTCAACCCTTTAGATGTCCAGCGTGCACACGCGCGTACGGACACGTATGGAGTCAGCGTGAACTCTACATCTTCAACCAACTCTCAAGAGATTTTCCATTGTGCTCGGAATTTCCTCCCTAGAGACATTCCCATTGTCTACAGTGAACAGAGGGCTGGGCCTTTCGGATCAATGCCCGAACACCTGCTAGGACAATAGACCTCGCCAACCGACTCGACAAACCTCCCGACCAGCGTATGGCACCACTTGTAAATGATGTCAATCAATCAATCCAATCAGCCATCCTGAGTCCACTGCTGAACAAAGGCCTCCTTCATAGCATTCCATGAATCACACCCGCTGTGCCATCCTCTGCCACGTCACTCCTGCAAACTTCTCGATCTCGTCTCTCCATCTTCTGTCTGGTCTCCCTCTTCCACGCTTCATATCTCGCGGCGTCCACTCAGTAATACACTTGCTCCATCGTTCATCAGTCGTTCTCACTAACTTACCTGCCCAATTCCACTTCCTCTCTTTTACTGCCTCCACAATATATTTTACTCTAGTCTGCTCTCTCACCCAACTTGCTCTCTTTCGGTCTCTCAGTGTTATTCCCATCATTGATCTCTCCATTCTCCTCTGTGCAGCCCTAATATTTGACAACAGCCTACTTATACCTGTATAAATTTAAAATCTGGCAACCTCCCGGACTTCCTCGAAGGTTGCATGTATTTGTAAACCAGAGAAGACTGGAGTATTAAAGCAAATACAACTTCCAGAGTTTGCCTCTCCAAAACCAGTACTCAAATGTAGATATCAACTACAAATTTACATTCCGTTGCTTTCTC
>NC_134793.1:6670137-6682637 GCF_046742065.1 Oratosquilla oratoria
ACACGGTCGCAAAGGATCGCGACCCATTATAGCTGAGGTCTTACATTTGGCTGACTAACGGTGGCGGCACACTAGGCATTTCTCGCTAGCATGCTACTTGCTTTTGCTACTTCGTTTGAGCAGCAACGACTTCAGTTACGATCTTTTCCTTTTCGATTTTCCAAATGTCAAATTACTCTTGCGTCATAGAGTGAGAAACTGAATGACGAACTAAGAGGAGTTAAACCTAGAATAAGAACGTTAGACACATTGTTGAGATGTTTTTAATGAAGTCTAGAATATTGTAACCGAATACGTTTCTACTCAAACGAAGTAGCATAAGCAAGTAGCATGCTACCCTAATGTGTTGTCACCTTAAAACCATCATTTCAAGAACTTTAAGAACAAGGTTATGAACGTTATAAAAAGAATGTAGAAATAATAAATGAAAAAAAGAAAAAAGAAAAAAAAATATTACCCAAGAAAGTTGAAATCTTCATATAAATGTATGTTATTGTTATTTTTCTGTTTGTTTTCTATTTGTCATTTTCTACTTATATATCTTGTTCATTTATCTGCGTATTTATTAATATAGTTATTTATTTTTTCCTACATCCGACCTAGTTATGGACCAAAAGGTCTCCTGTCGGCATGCCCCTCCTTTGTAATCCTTTGTTATTCTTTGTATGTCACGGGAAGAAAAGAAAGACTGCAGAGGAACGAGGCACGTGGAGGCACAAAGAAAGAATTTTGAAAAATTAGGTGTCCAGGCGGACAAGGGTGACATCGTCTGGATTCTGGAAGTTAAATGGATGTCAGTTCGAGTCCGCTAGGGACACAACGCGTGGCGACAGTAAGATCATATAGTTTTAGATTCCGAAGATCTGATAGCAACTCCCATTTTTGCTCGTTCCGTAGAATGGGCAATGACAAAAATAGATAAGTAAATAAATAAATAAGTAGATAAACAAATAAATAAATAAATAAATAAATAAATAAATAAATAAATAAATAGATAAATAAATAAAAAAGAAATATATAAACAGAGAAATAAGAGAATAAATAAATAAATAAATAAATAAAAATATAAATAAATAAATAAGAATAAATAAATAAATATATAAAAAATAGATAAGTAAATGAAAATAATTAAAAATAAAATAGATAAATTCATAGAGAAAAATTATAATACATAAAAGATAAAAATGAAAAAAAATTAGATAAATAAATAAATAAATAATTAAATAAATAAATAGACATATGAATAAATAAGTACATGAATAAAAAGATAAACAAATAAATGTATAAATGAATAGATAAATAAATGTATAGATAGATAAATAAATAGATAAAGAAGTGTATAAACGAAAAAATAAATAAATATATAAATAGATAAATAGAGGAATAAATAAATTAATAATTAAATGAATATATAAGTAAATAAAAAAGCAGGTAAATATATGATTGAATAGATAAATAGATTAATAAATCAATCAATCAATAAATATGCAAATAGATATATAAATAAATAAATAAATAAAAAAACAAATACATAGATAAATAAATAGATAAATAGATAAATGAATAAATAAAATAAACGCATAAAAAATCAATAAATCAAACAAAACAAAAAATATAGATATCGTGAGATATAGTGATACAGAAAAATGGTAAAGAGAAGTTAGAAAACGGAGAAAGGGCCGAAAGGAAAGGGAAACGATAGTAAGCGTAAAATACCACGGCAGTAGTACCAGTAGTGGTGGTGGTAGTAGTCACAGAAAATTTAGTAGTAGCAGTAGCAGCAGCAGTAGAAATAGTAATGCAGTGGTGGCGGTGGTTGAGGTGCTGGAGGTGGTAGTCAGATAGGATGATGAAAGGAGGGATAATGACGCGTGATGTTATGAATGCTGGTATAGTACCAGCCACATCCCAGGCAAGTAAACTAACTTGATGTAGTCTAACAAGCAAGAGGTTAAATTATCTGGGAGTTTGATCAAACAAATAAACAAAACGAATTGAAGTATTTAATGTCAAATTAAAAGGGGGAGGTTAACATCGGGTAATACGAATAACATAGATTTACAATGATTACATTAAGACTTGAATCGTAAAGAAGCCAATTAAAATGGATGAAAATGAAGGGAACAACGAGAGGAAACAAGAGAGAGAGAGAGAGAGAGAGAGAGAGAGAGAGAGAGAGAGAGAGAGAGAGAGAGAGAGAGAGAGAGAGAGAGAGAGAGAGAGAGAGAGAGAGAGAGAGAGAGAGAGAGAGAGAGAGAGAAAGAGAGAGAACCAACGTCTTTCTATACAGCCCTTCTCTTGGACAACGAACAAAGTTCCTACTGAGAAGGGCACCGTATCAAAAATGGTTCCGATTCACAACTTCTCCATAAAACTGAACAAGTTTTACCCTTTATACTTTCTTCTCTGAATGCCTCCTTGGAATCGTCCAGACTACTGCTCACGTCTTCGCTTTAGCTATTGTATGTGGAGTCTCACGTCCCTGAAAGAGAATATAAAAGAGGCAAATACCTATCAGGCCAGCACGTCCCGAGAGGTCACGAGAGGAAACAGCCGGTTTCTGAATCCGACCGACGTTGAGGCTGGATACTCGCGCAATATGATTACACAAGGCAGTAAATGTAATGCTATTAGATTCACTAGAACCTAGATATCTAATACGTTGAGCGTCCACCATATAACATCGCTTCCTTCACATAAAAAGAAAAGCGTTTCTGAAAAAAATCATGTTTCTTATATGTCTGTCTGGGAAAGTACTTCATAGTATTAATTCTTATCATTTTCGTGTCTTCTCTCGTGATGCATCTACAGTACATAGACTCTGTACGGATATTGTTAATTCAAACATTTCTTACCATAATACACTCAAATCACGCAGACTTTCCTTCCTACAGTCGCTCACTCTCAGGACCAGAATACTACACCTCAGACCATTCTCATTTTAGCCCTATGCGCAAACTGAGACGCAGGCGACGCAGTCGACACAGGACAGAGCAAAGGCAGATTTCCTGTTGCTAAATTGAAATACAGTTTGAACTTCTCTCTCACTTGAAATGCTGAGGTAGTAATCCTACAAGCATTTCAAGTGAGATAGATGTTCAAACTACTTTAATTTAGCGACAGGTTTACCTTTGCTCAGTTCTACGTCGCCTGTGTCGAGTGCGTTGCCTGTGTCGCCTGTGTCGACTGTGTTGCCTGTGTCGCCTGTGTCGTGCCTATGTCGACTGTGTCGCCTGTGTCGACTGTGTCGCCTGTGTCGCCTGTGTCGCCTGTGTCGCCTGTGTCGTCTGTGTCGACTGTGTTGCCTGTGTCGACTGTGTTGCCTGTGTCGCCTATGTCGACTCTGTTGCCTGTGTCACCTGTGTCGCCTGTGTCGCCTGTGTCGCCTGTGTCGCCTGCGTCTCAGTTTGCGTTTAGGCTTAGTGTAAACATTAAACATGTTCTCAACCGGCTAAGGGCGTCACCATGTCTAAGGTGTTTTAAAAAAATTCTTCTAATTAATTTTCGCTAAATCTCGGGATTAGTCTCGTAACACCATTTATTCCGCGTACCTGGTAACTGCATAGGGATTTCGGCTTCTGTTCGAATCCTGGCTGCGGTAAAGAGGTTAGAAAGGGTAGCTACTCTGAGTAATGGGCCCCGACCGATGTTGACCTAGGACCTGAGGTGATTTGGGCATCGATGAGTGATGAATCAAGGTTCCTCAGGGTTTCGTCAGTGCAAGAGTGGCCTTCCGTGGACACCGCCTCTCCTGCGTTCTTGTAAGAACAGCTCCGGACGACTGGAAAGGTTAAGGTCCGAGAAAAAAAAAAAAAAAAAATCAAAAAAAAAAAAAAAAAAATCTGCCCCCTTTGTAATCCCGACCTCAGTCACTCTTCTCTGGAACCGTACCTGCACTCGTTATCCCAGAGGACGCCTCGCACTGGGCCGATTGTAGCCAACCGTTGTCAGTTCGTTCGGGTAGAAGCGATTTCGGTTACGATCATCTGTTTTTCGAATACCCAAGTGTCGAATTAACTTTGCGTCATATACTGAATGACAAACTTAGAGAGGGTAAACCTTTACAAAAGTTAGACAGAACGTTGAAACGTTATTATGAAAGCCTAAAATACTGTAACCAAATGTATTCTTCTGATTATTCAAAATCACAACAGTTGGCGAGAACTGGCTCAATGTGAAGCGGCCTTTATAATCTCATATACCCAAGTTCCGTTTTCTTTCTGGATTTCACACTGACGTTTTTTCTCTCTCTATTCTGCATTCAACTTTGTTAATTTCCTTGCGTGGTCAGCACAGCACAATTGTGGGCCAATGCCGTTCTATAAAATATATTTTGCTTCTTTATCCTGTCACTTGTTCCATTGTACATGGTGCTACTTGTTTCAAGATTTCCCTAATGTTCGTTTCACACGTATCGAATTTTCGCCGTGCATCTTCCACGACACGTCGTCGTGCTCTCAAATAACCATGGGCGTCTATGGCCGCTTTCACACATGGTCGTCGCCGGTAATTTGAAAACACGACGTCGTGTCATGGACAACGTACGGCGAAAAGTCGACACGTGTGAAACTTGTTAGCATTTGAAACGTGTTAACATTTGACCCCCAAAGCCTATTCCACTTAACACACGGATGGCTAATCACTCCCCTCCCAGGGCGCTCGACAACGAGACGTGGCTTAGTAACTCAGGTCAAATCTCCTCTCGAGCTATTATACCTATCTTAAGCCTCTCGGTCCCTGGAGACACATGCATTACCTTACCACGAATTCCCTTGCTCTTGACTTAGCCAAGAAACGCACTGCTGAGTTTAAACTCACTCACTAAAGGAGTTAACACATTGGGCTATTTTCCAACCATCTCCAGAACTTTTTACGCCGTACAATCACTATGCCAAACTATTTTGTTTTCTCAACAATTTATTTAGAATGTCATTTGATTTGCTGGAGGAAAATTATTTTTCTCCAGCATATTAGATTCCTTCCCGAAAACTGCGGCTGCAAATATGATACAACAGTCAAAGGAAAATAGCCCAGTCTGATAACACTTGAGGACATGGACCCGTATACCCAGCTTCATTGTCACTTTCTCTTTATCGCTATTCACTAAAATACAAGAAAAAAAGGGGCAAGTCTTACCTGGATAAAGGCGTTATCACACTAAGCTATTTTTCCTCCGACAGTAGGAGCAGATTTGCAGCTCGCAGCTTTCGGGAGAAAAATAAATTTCTTTCAGCATATCAAATTACATTCTAAATAAATTGTTGAAAAAAGAAAATAGTTTGGGGAAATAAATTTTTCCACTAGCATATCAAACGACATTCTAAGTAATTGTCGAGAATGCAAAATAGTTTGCCATAGTGATTCTAAGGTGGAAAACATTCTGGAGGTGGGCGGTACTGTCGATAAATCGGAGGTTGGAAGAGAAATAGCCCAGTGTGATAGTGTGATAGCACCTTAACGTAGGAGTGTTCTAACTAGTTTGCTGCAGGAAAAACATACTATTTTTCTGAAAGCATTGCACTCATGTCCCACATTCTCTACCAAAGCGATTGTCAGTGAAGCATACTAAAGACGGGTCCACACTGAGCCTCATGCAGAGCTGCATGAGGCAGTTGGCAATGTTGAGCGCATCGCCGAGTGTTCAGTGTGACAGTGCTGACAGAGAGAGTGGAGGAGGAGGAGGAGCAGGAAAGAGAGGAGGAAGAAGAAGGAGAGGACTAAGAGGAGAAAAGAAGGAAGGGAAAATGGGGGGGGGGCGAGACTCGGCGCCGCGTTCAACACTGCCAACTGCCTCATGCAGCGCTGCACGAGACTCAGTTTGGGTCCGGCTTATATGAGCTGGCCACAATCATGATCCAAGTGAGCACGCTTGACCTAAAAAAAATGGACAAGAAAGAGATAAGAAGCATCTATTGATATGATAAAACAATTGTTAATATAAGAATGAAATAGTTGATAATAGAGTAAAAAGGAAAAAAGTGATCAAATATATATTCACTATGACAACATTAAAAGCAAATAAGGTAAAAAGGGCGCCTGAGAGGAAAGAGAAATTGATCGATAAGGGAGGAAAGAGAGGGAGAGACAGAGATCAGGAGAGAGAGAGAGGGAGAGAAAGGGAGCAGGAGAGAGAGAGAGGGAGAAATAAGGAGCAGGAGAGAGAGAGGGAGAGACAGGAGGCAGGAGAGAGAGAGGAAGAGAGAGAGAGAGAGAGTCACCGCCACGCCTTTGTATGCACCCCTCCTGGACACCGAACCAAAGTTCTATTGAGGAGTCACGGGGTACTAACAGTGATTAACATTTGCAATTTCCTTATACACTTGAGCAGTTCTTCACTCACCCTAATGTATACAGAGTCCCATGTCCGACAGGGTTCCCAGAAGAAAAAGCCGGTGTAAGAGTCAGACTAAGGCTGCATTTACATCGAGCGAGTCTGGGGCGATTCTCCTCAACCGATGCGATTTTGTTTGAGTAGAAACGACTTCGGTTACAACCTTTCGTTTTTCCAATCTCCAAACGTCAATTAACCTATTGAGAAATCGAATGACGATTTGAAAAAAAGAGTCAAACCTTTACGTATAATGGATACATTGTTGAAGTGTTCTTAAGGAAGTCTAGAATATTGCAAGCAAAGTCTTCTTTTAGTTATTTAAATTCATAGAATTTGAAGAGAAACGGCCCCTGGCTCGCTTGGTGTAAACGCAGACTTACGCTGTGCTTACGCATTATACAGTTCAATCTCTGCATAGCTAATACTCTTAATGCAATCTAGCTATTCAGTTCGTGCATTTACGGCACCAAAATAAACGAGAGGAACAATTTTCTTTTGACAATAGTCAGTTCATTTGAGTCTGGTGGAGTCTTTCTTCCGTAATATTGTTGAGCAGTTTGTTTGTAATTTCTAGTGTCGTTGTTTTACAGTGCTTCATACTTATATCAATCTCTCTCTTATGCATTTTTCAAAGCCTTTTCAATTAACAGACAGATTACATTAATTTTCTAATAGATATTTGCCAAGTTAAAGTTGTATTAGAGAAATCCTGAGAGTACGAGATATTTTTTTTGCTTTATGAAGAAAAAATATATACATAGGTGTGCTATAAGCTATAAGTGACATTTATTTTTCCAAATGACAGAATCACTGATTATCAGAAACGGAGAGGAAGGGCGCAAGAACAAGATTCGAAGTTAAAGTTATATTAGAGAGATCCTGAGAGTACGAGATTTTTTTTTTTTTTTTTTTTTTTGCTTTATGAAAAAAAAAATACATAGGTGAGCTATAAGCTATAAGTGACACATTTATTTTTCCAAATGAGAGAATCACTGATTATCAGAAACGGAGGAGAAGGGCGCAAGAACAAGACTCGAAGTTGAGGACATTGCTCCTGCTTCTGATGTTACCTGTGGCTCTTAGGATTGGCGAGGCGGTGTAGGAGACTTTGGGGGGAACTGTGGAGTCTATGGAGAGTCTCTTTGTCTTTAGAAGTATGATGGGATTTGTGGCTGCGAGATTGTGGTGGCATTTGGGTAAATGGAGGGAGGGTAGGTTTTGTGGCTTTGTGGCTGTGATGAGGTGTGTGGGTGTGGGAGGGAAGGGATTTGTGGAGTGGGTGTTGGGTAGGATTTGGGGGCTTCTGAATTTTGATGAGGCGGGCTCTGGGAATGACGTGGGATATGTGGATGTGGGAGCTGGGGGGGTTCAGTGATTTTGGGATTTTGACGTTGTGTCAGGGAGGTAGATACGTTTGGATCGGTGCAATTATCGCTCAACGATGATCGTTCATGATTTAATGACGATCGTCAAACGACTGTCTAGAGCACTAATTCTTGGTTTTTGAATGGTGATGTTTTGCTTCGAGCTGTAAAGTACGAGACTGATCATTCTAATCAAGCCTATCAACGCGTTTACTCAAATATAATGCCTGGTACGATGCGCGTCACCTACCATTGGCTGCGATAGGCAAATGAAATGTAATCGGACCCAGCAAAACGTACCTTTAATGGAGCTAATGACTCTCCGATGTACAATACTACTTCGATTGTGCTATCGCCAGAACTTGTAACTGGTACAGGGGTCGCTTTGACAGGGCAGGTTCGGACAGGTAATGAGTTTCTTACCTAGAAAGGTGGCAAAGACAAGGTAGTGATCTAAACAAGGTAGTGGTTTAAACGAAATAATTGACGCCCGCAGAAGTAGGACTCGCTGTTGAGGTCATTCATTTGTAATTCAGTATCACAATACAACTTGTTCATTGTGTGAAGATGCATATTAACTACATTAACTATAATGCAAAATTAAGCTGTATTGTTAGCTGTATGATACATTAAATGCAATCAATTGAATTGTTCACTGCGTTCGAAATAAATATTGCTGAATAAGTGAACTATGCGATGAAATAAATACAAATTTCATATTAGAATATAACGTTCACAAAATTTCTTTTTAACATAGAATTAAAACGATTACATTTGCAAGTTCGAGGTTTTTATCTCACCTAAGCCATGCTTACGAAAAGCAGTCATTGTAAAATGTCTAAGTAAATAGAATTAACTTTATCATTGATGGTACAGATAATTAATATCTATGAATGGGTGTTATCACCTCATTTCTGTGAAGTAACCTTGCCAAGCCTAATCAACGTCAATAGGGGCGGTTATGTGTTTGGCTTCACGGCAAACACAGGTGAAGATGAGGTCAAAGGAATTACTACTTATTGATTCTAGCTTTTGGTAGCTCGTGAGGTGCTCGTACAAATGATACTTTTAGATGTCCACACACATACAGTTAATGGATGAAAAAGTGATCGATAGAGGGAGGAGAGAGATATGTTAAGGGGCGGGGAGAGAGGGTAGACAGAAAAAAGGAGAGAGAGAGAGAGAGAGAGAGAGAGAGAGAGAGAGAGAGGTAGATAGATAGATAGATAGATAGAAAGATAGAGACACGCGTACATACATACACACGCACACACACACACACACACACACACACACACACACACACACACACACACACACACACACACACACACACACACACACACACACACACACACACACACACACACTAACACACACATATAGATAATATGTATATATATATATATATATATATATATATAAATATATATATATACATATATATATAAATATATATATATAGATATATATATATATATATATATTATATATATGTATATATATGTATATGTATATATATATATATATATATATATATGTATGTATATGTATATATATATATATATATATATATATATATATATATATATATATATATATATATACTGTGTATTTCTGTCTGACTCTCTCTTCATTCCCCCCTCTCTTCCCCCTGCCATCTTTTTCTATCTCGCTCTTTTTCTTTATCCCTTCCCCTTTCTCACTCTTCACCCCCCGTCATATTTCTCATTCTCTAGCTCTACTCCACCATATTTCTCTTCCTCCCCTCACCATATCACTTTTCCTCCCCCCGCTATATCTTCTCTCTCTTTCTCTCTCTTTCCTTCTCTCTCTTTCTCTCAATCTCTATTCCTCCACCAGATATTTCTCCTTCTTCCTGTTGCTTATTCGCTTGCCATATTTCTCTCTCTCTTTCTCTCTATCCATCTATATCTCTCCTCCTCTATCACATACTTTCTCCTTCATTAACTGTATGTGTCGACATCTAAAGTTATTATTCCAACGAGCACTCTTGAGCTACCAAACGTTAGAATTAATAAGTAATAATTCCTCTAACCTCATCTTCAGCTGTGTCCGCCGTAAAGCCCAACGTATACTGTTAATATCAGCCCCTGTCGACGTTGCTTAGGCTTAGCGAAGTTAGTTCTCAGAAATGGGGTGATATCAACCATATTATACTGTACAAAGGTATTAGTTGTCTGTATCATCAATAATAAACTTAGTTCTGTTCACGTAGAGGTTTTACGATTATTACTTTTCATGATCGTGGTTTTTATGTGACGTAAAAACGTCAAACTTACAATTGCAAAGGTAATCTTTTTAATTCTATGTTAAGGAGAAATTTGTAAATAACATATTCTAATATAATAGTATTCTTTTTATCGCTTAATTAACTTATTCATCAATCTTTATTTGGAACGTGATAAACAATTTAATAAGATGGATTTAATGTATTATACATATAACAATACAGCTTATTTATACATTGTAGTTATTATAGGGGTAATATTTAATGTACATCTTCACACATTCAACAAGTTCCACCGAAATTCTGCATTACAAATGAATGACCTCAATAACGAGTCCTACTTCTGAGTGCGCCAATCACCTCGTTTAGGCCATTACCTCGTTTAGACCACCACCTCGTCTAGGTCATCTTTCAAGGCAAGAAGGGCATTACCTGTCCGAGCCGGCCTGGCAAAGCAACCGGTGTACCAGTTTTAAGTTCTGTCGATAGTAAATCTAAACAAGGACTGTGAAGTCTTGGCGTAGTGACGCACACGTCTGATTTCCACAAATAGTTTTGGAGGTTACATTGTATAGATGACTAATATAAACTCTTCTCATTATTGACACTCAGTATTACCTCGACCTAATCGTAGGAACTACTTGGTCAGGTGATTCTTACGACAGTAAAGGATGAAACGCACGAGAGGCTCTTTAGCCGCTCAACCGCTGCGGCTGTTTAACCGTTTTTATTGAACACACTACTTTTAATGGAATTGCGTGCATTAGCGGTTAAGTAACTAATGCGCGCAATTCCATTAAAAGTAGTTTGTTCTATAAAAACGGCTAAACAGCCGCAGCGGTTGAGCGGCTAAACAGCCTCTCGTGCGTCCGTAGCCAAAGGCTCTCTTGACATTGGAATGCTCTGTCCGGGCGTGAGAATGTGTACGTGATGGGATTAGTGACATGATTTGAATAAAATTTATATACACGACAATGATGGGAGTTGAATGGGCCTTAGGGCTGATGGATGATGGAGTTTCTATTCATGAGGAGTGGGATTTGGGAGTGACGTGCGTGTCAGGTAGGATGTGGGGACTCGGACTGAGAGTAAATATGGAGATCATTATTTTCGAATTTATCTAAAATCCTTCCTTACATTTTGTTGACATACATTAATTCGTATAATTCTTTATTTTTTCCAATTCATTTTTTTTCTATTTGTCTTCCTTGTTTGGCTACTTATGACGCTTTTCTTCTTCTTCCTATTCCTCTTCTTGTCTCTTCATTTATCTTCCTCGTTTTCCTGTTTTGATTCCAAGTTTTTAGTCCAGGATTTCTGGAGGCAAGGTTAAGACAGAAAAGGTATTGGGAGTTCATAGCACTGTCACGATCCACCTATGGGCCAGGCTAGTCGTAACACGAAAAAAGAAAAGAAAAGAAAAAAATAATAAATAAATAAATAGATAATAGAATAAGGCCATGCGCAGCTCACACAAGTGACAGAGAGTTCAGACAGGATAATTAAACTCTTCGTTGAAATTAATTGTTATTTATAGAGATAAAAACACTTATAATACACATACATAAGAAAATGTAAAGCTCCACAACTTCAATGAATGAATTAAGTATAAACATAAATATTTGAATGGATTCCATTTTACCAGGTATGGCAGGTAGTAGTGCATCTGAATGCTGCACGCACTGACAGACAGAGAGGGATGAACTTGAGTCTTGGTTCTGGTGTCGCGCTAACGGAAGTCGTCTGAACCGCGCCTCTCAATATCTTCACTAATGGGCGATTTAGAAAAAGTCGATTGTCAGACGTATGATGTCCTGGTAGTCCAGAAGACACTTCGGATATACACTTGTTTGTAGAATTGTAACTGGCACAGAGGGAGAGGGCAGAAGAACGTACTTAGCTTCCTGGCAGCCGTTGAGATGATAGCCGAAACAGCTCGGATGGCGAAGACTTGTAACTTCACAGGAAGAGACCATAAACGGGTTTCTATAAATTGCCAAATGCAACTGAAAGAAACCCAAAGGACTGTTTTTGTCTAAACGACGGTTAGAGGAATTCTACGTAGGAATTAATGAAAAGCGGGCGTATCTCAACACGGCTTGTCTATGCTATCTGGTCTCTGCTTCTCTTTGTTTCTCTGGTGTTGCTGCTTGGGTCCTCTCTGCCCGGCCTTATATAGCCCGGGTATTGGTGATTACGTTTCATGGATGTCAATACGTACTTAAACTAGGCAGTTCAGCTACTTTTAACTAAAGGGAGAGAAAAAAAAAATCGCGCCAAATTATGTAAAGTTTCCTGAACTTGGCGTCATCTGACAGAACATATTCGAAGCGCGCCCCAACAGACAGGCATTACGCAATGGTTTACTTCATAACATACATTTTTACCAAAAGAGTGATTAATGAATGGAATAGATTTAGTAACAATGTAGTGAGCGCTGAAGCAATTGGTTGTTGTAAGAGAAGATTAGATAACTTTATGGATAGGGATGACAGGAGGAGACATGGACCTGCCTAGTGTAGACTTTATGCTCTCTTGCAGTTTCTTCGGTTCT
>NC_134793.1:6690137-6695137 GCF_046742065.1 Oratosquilla oratoria
TCCGGGTTCCTATCATATATATGTGTGTGTGTGCATGTGTGTGTGTGTGTGTGTGTGTGTGTGTGTGTGTGTGTGTGCGTGTGTGCGTGTGTGTGTGTGTGTATGTGTGTGTGTGCGTATGTTTACCTAATTGTATTTACCTAGTTGTAGTATATAGGAAAGAAGCAATGATCGTAGGGTCCCGTCTCCTATTCCATTTATCATACCTAGCCTTAAATTCATCTATTGCTTGTATGTGTGTGTGTGTGTGTGTGTGTGTGTGTGTGTGTGTGTGTGTGTGTGTGTGTGTGTGTGTGTGTGTGTGTGTGTGTGTGTGTGTGTGTGTGTGTGTGTGTGTGTGTGTGTGTGTGTGTGTGTGTGTGTGTGTGTGTGTGTGTGTGTGTGTGTGTGTGTGTATGTGTGTATATGTGTGTGTGCGATTGTGTATGTGACTCGCTTCTCAGATCTCGTTTCCTGGCCAACCAACAACGTCAAGTGATGCCTGTATTCATCCTGGGGCAGGACTTTGTGCTAACGAGGTCACTTAACCATATTCACAACCGAAACGCAGTTAACAAGGTCACCGCCGTCTGACGACGAGACGAGACTAGAAATCCCCAAGGTCCAACGAAGGCTAACACGCTAAGCCACCGCGCGGAACGTGTACCTGCTCGAACATCGACGTAAAGAGAATATGAAGAAGGACTTCTTACTGGGTATCGTCACACGATTTTATTCAGGTGGGGAAATGATGCATGCCGGGGGAACTCTTCTCAATGTCGAAAACAAATCAGAATCTGTCACATAGAGAGAGTAAACGGTCTTTACATTTTTCCTTATACAACTGTTTCTCCAGGTTGGAAAGTTATTTCACTCCCAGAAACAGCGCCTCATAAAACACGGCGCTTCTCGATCCTAGGAACACGGCTGAGGAGCGAGACGGCTGTGATATACGGCTCCATCATGAATACAGCGTTGATGCAACTCCTACAATACGAGAAACGGCATGCAAGCCATCATACAATACACGGGAGGTCTGCCGAAGGAATTGTATGAGACGCTCGCCTTATTCTGTCGGTGCATGTTAATGTGTGCGAATTGGTGTGTGTGTGTGTGTGTGTGTGTGTGTGTGTGTGTGTGTGTGTGTGTGTGTGTGTATGTGTAATTCACCTTGGTCTTCGGATCACGTGTTGGACTCGTGATCGACAGCTATTTCCCTTCCGGAAGAGAGCTCAGAGCTCGTATGACCGATCTATGGGTAATGCTGTGACCTTACACGCACCTCCCCCCAACTCCTCGCCCACGAGAGTTGGAGTAACGACTCGAAGCGCAGCGATACTGGAATTATTTTCAGCCCTGGGCAGGATTCGAACCAGGACCGCCGTAGTGACAGTCTAGGACTCTACCAGCCGCGCCACCGAGTGTGTGTGTGTGTGTGTGTGTGTGTGTGTGTGTGTGTGTGTGTGTGTGTGTGTGTGTGTGTGTGTGTGTGTGTGTGTGTGTGTGTGTGTGTGTGTGTGTGTGTGTGTGTGTGTGTGTGTGTGTGTGTGTGTGTGTGTGTGTGTGTGTGTGTGTGTGTGGGCGCGAGTGTGTGTGTATGTATGTGAATGTGTGTATGAGGGCGTAAGAAGGTGTATATGTCTGGGTAAGAAAGGTAATTAAGGAACAATTACCAACTCCGACCCTTTAATCGCCATTAAGTTAAGTGCTCACATTAAAGTTAAAATTTCACAGTTATACTTCCATTCGATTTTCTCGATATTTCACTAAGCCATTTAGGTCTATGTATGGGCTCTCACCTATGATCCTGTTTCGAATTAATTTCTAGCACTCAGTATGTGACACATCGCCGCTTGTGGCGACGTCTAATCGATATGTCGACTCGACTCTCAACTGCTCGCTGTTGGCCTTCTGTTGGTCCTTGCAAAGGAACATTTCGCAATGCACGTCCCTGCCTGGAACGTCTATACACGTGTATTCCGGTGTATGCATGTGTGTGTGCTCGTACATATATATATATATATATATATATATATATATATATATATATATATATATATATATATATATATATGCACAACACTGAATGGGTCCCAGTGATTAGAGATACATTTTAACAACCACAATGCACTTTAATTCTAAGCCATCAAAGACCAGCATGCTGAAATTGAAATGTGGTACTGTCCAGGACTCGAACCCGGCATCCTCATGACAAGTGCGGCAGTGACTTACCAACTAGGCTATCAAGTGGAGATGGGTTGAACGCAAAATTTCATATACAGTATGTGTATGTAACTCGAGCATACAAATATATAAGAAAAAATGCGCTGAACTTATATCTCTCTTCATAGCATAGTTGGTAAATCACAGCCGCACTTGTCATGAGGATGCCGAGTTCGAGTCCTGGACAGTACCACATTTCAATTTCAGCTTGCTGGCCTTTGAATGCTTAGAATTAAAGTGCATTGTGGTTGCAAAAAATGTATATATATATATATATATATATATATATATATATATATATATATATATATATATATATATATATATATGTATGTGTGTGTACATCGTACACTTATGTTTATATGAATTTACAAGATACCGCTAGAAGGTCCAGGGTGTGTCAGAAGCTTCTCTGTTACGTTTTTTTTTTTCAAAGACCTTTGGTGAGTTATATTCTTATTTACGTGTATTTTTTTTCTTTTTAGATAACGAATAAAGGATAGAATTGCCACTCCTCATCGCAACGACTTCAGCCCCTCCAAAGATCACTCAAAATTCCTTACCTTGACGTTTTGTATTTCCCCCCTTTCATTCCTGCACCCACACGTCCATCAACCCAATAACTCGCCCATCCCTCCACTTCCCCTCCTTCACCTTCGACACTAATTTCCTATCCAGACTCTCCAGTTTTCCGATCCCTCAAGTAAACTGACCACCTCAAAATGGAATTCCCTTCGAACTCCTCCCACGAACTCGGTTTCTCGGAACAGTATGAGTTCTTACTGGACGAGGACAAGTTGATCATGGACCTGTATCAGCCCAACTGCTCGTTACTGAACACCAGCTATGGCCTCAACAACTCCAACTGCAGCGTCGTTTCTGGGGTCTTCCAGGGCGAGACCAAACCGTCACTGGACGTCGCTGTCCAGGTCATCACCCAGCTTTGCTACACGGTGGCCTGCGTCGTGGGTCTGTGCGGAAACACGCTGGTCATCTACGTGGTGACCAGGTTCTCCAAGATGCAGACGGTGACAAACCTGTACATCCTTAACCTTGCTATCGCCGACGAGCTCTTTGTTGTTGGGATTCCCTTTCTCATGATCACCTCCACACTCGGATATTGGCCCTTCGGGTCGATCATGTGCAAGCTATACATGATCAGCACCTCGATCAACCAATTCACCAGCTCGCTCTTCCTAACGATCATGAGCGCTGATCGGTACATTGCAGTCTGTCATCCGATCAACTCGCCCAAGATCAGGACCCCGATGATCTCCAAACTGGTTTCCCTGACTGCGTGGACCGTCTCGGCGCTTATGATCGTGCCAATCTTCATGTACTCGAACACACTCACGGTTAACGACGAGATCAACTGTAACATCGTCTGGCCGGACTCGCAGTCCGTCACAGGCATCACTGTCTTCACTCTCTACTCCTTCATCCTCGCCTTTGGCATCCCTCTTCTCCTCATCTTCGTGTTTTACAGTCTTGTGTTGTACAAGTTGAAGAGCGTCGGCCCGGCCAAGAAATCCAAAGAACGGAAGAAGTCTCACCGTAAGGTGACCAAGATGGTACTCACGGTGATCACAGTCTACGTGCTCTGCTGGCTTCCTTACTGGGTTCTGCAGCTCGCCCTTGTCTACAGCCCGCACAGGATTGTCCAGAGCTCATTTATGATCATCCTATTCCTCATCTCGTCCTGCTTGTCCTACATCAACTCGGCCATCAACCCGATCCTGTACGCCTTCCTGAGCGACAACTTCAAGAAGAGCTTCATGAAGGCGTGCACCTGCGCTACCAACAAGGACATCAACAACGCTCTCCACGTGGAGAACTCCGTCTTCCCGCGACGCACCAGGAGCGGATCCTCCCGCATGAGGCAGACACAGAAGGAGGAGTCGGCGGAGTGCACACAGGCGGGGACCATCACCGTCGAACCCACGACGACTATTACTATGACTTCGAGGGCTGCTCCGAGTCAGATCATCAAGGAGGAGGAAGAACAAAACGGGAAGCCTCCACCAATGCTTGTCTCCCAGTTGTAAAGCGAGCAGCGGTGGGGAAGAAGGTGACTGGGGGTGGAGTCATTGGTGGAGTTGGTGATGATGGCTGTGGTGGTGAAAACCTTCTGCGTGACCAGAACATATCATAAGGTAAGTCGCTTTTTTTCTTCTTCTTCTTTTATTATCATTATTACTATTATTATTATTATTATTATTATTATTATTATTATTATTATTATTATTATTATTATTATTATTATTATTATTATTATTATTATTATTATTATTATTATTATCATTATTATATTATTATTATTATTATTATTATTATTATTATTATTATTATTATTATTATTATTATTATATTATTATTATTATTATTATTTTTATTATTATCATTATTATTATTATTATTATTATTATTATTATTGTTATTATTATTATTATTATTATTATTATTATTATTATTATTATTATTATTATCATTATTATTATCATTATTATTATTATTATTATTATTATTATTATTATCATTATTATTATTATTATTATTATTATTATTATTATTATTATTATTATTATTATTATTATTATCGTTAATTATTATTATTATTAATTATTATTATTATTATTATTATTACTATCATTATTATTATTAATTATTATAATTATTATTGTTATCATTATCATTATTATTATTATTATTATTATTATTATTATTATTATTATTTTTGTATTATTATTATTATTATTATTATTATTATTATTTATTATTATTATTATTATTATTATTAT
>NC_134793.1:6700137-6705137 GCF_046742065.1 Oratosquilla oratoria
ACAACAACAACAATAGTAGCAACAACCTCCCAAAGACCTCGTACATACTCCTTCCTCAAAGAGATACATGCCTTACAGCCTTTCCTTTTGTATTCACTCCCATTGCATCTGTTTACATACAAATTAGCGAATTTTGACACCGAAAGGGGCACAGTCGGGTAACTTGGGACAAACATCCTCGTGGAATCCCCGCGCCCAATGCTCCTTTGCCAGTACATTCATTTGCATACTAATCAGGAAACCTTTATGCAAAGAAAGGGACACACTCGCGTAGCTGCGTACAAACTTACATGTAGAGTTCTTGTATCCAGTAAAGGTACGTTTTGTTCGGTGTAATTATTATCCTGCTACCACAGCCAATGGCGGCTGACGCGCATCCTACTACCTGGCATCATATTTGGGTAAGCGCGTTGGTAGGTTTGGTTAAAATTATCAGTCTCGGGTTTTGCAGCTCGAAACAAAATAGCCCCATTCAAAAACAAAGAATTAGCGTTCTAGGCAATCGTTTGACGGTCATCATTGAGCCATGAACGATCATCGTTGAGCGATAATTATACCGAGCAACGTGTACCTTAACGCTCTGGTAAAGGAAAAATGTTTATGAGGTGAAATCAGGGCAGAGGAGGAAACTACAAAAAAAAAAAAAAAAAAAAAATCAGAAGATCCCTTTTTGTCTTGAGTCCGTCCCTCGGCTGAATAAGACAATTTTGTGTTCACTGGAAGATTTTTTTTTTCTAAGGAAAAACAAAACTCTTAAAGAAACGAAAGAGGAGCCTTTTTTGTACCGTTCCTCGACTGAATAAGACAATTCTTTGTTTGCTGGAAGATTTCTCTCTCTCTCTCAAAAAAAAAAAGTCAAAGATCTCGAAGGCCTTCAGAACGCGTCGTGGGGACCCAAAAAACATCTTCGAGGGTTCTGAAACGGCGCCCGCGTTCATGTTCGTCTGACACCTCAGTGTGACAGGTTCTTATTCCCACTCCTCTCACCCCCCTCCCCCTCCGCCCCCGCCCCCCACCCCCTCCTTAAGCAGGAGGATTACGTCCTCGACAGCAGCTCCAAGCCGGATATCGAGGGAGCTGTCACCTGTACATCTTCAACAGCCGCTAGACTACATCGTCCCAAAGAACGTTGATCATCATATTTTCTTTTCTAACCACTACACCCTTGGTGATCCTCTTAAGCGGGCCCTACACGATCAATATTATTGCGCAATATTCCGTTTTCTACAATATTAGTGCCTTGACTTCAGAGCGGCCTTGCTATGGATGTACCTTGTCTTGCTACATTGCTTCTGATCCAGGGCAGTGGGCAGGATACAGGGATGACCCGTCATCCATGAGGAGCTAAGATGAGAGGGGGGAAGGGTGGTGGAGGGGAGTGGAATGGGTGGGAGTAGGTACGTGCTTTTGACTTGGCTACCTCCCTTATAAGGGGGAAAGAGCTCTTGGTATAGAATAGTTAGACAATATCATTGATGGTGAAGGGATAGTATTGAAGATGCACATGTGCTTTGCATGTACCTTTGATGTCTTCAGTATATTGTGCCATTCTCTAATACCATCCCTACACCGTCAATACAAAATATTGCGCAATATTGCTTGGGGTTTAACCTTCCGAACGTCATCTTGCTCCATGCTCGGTCCTTTATGTTCTGGATGCAGCCAGGCGATTTCATTCATCTGCGCGACAATCCTCGGTAGCGAAGGGCCAACAACATCACCGTCGTCCATTGGGGTCATACGCCAGGGGGCGCGTTGCTTCACTCATACCGGTGACAGTCCCCACGGTCTCTCCGAGCAAGCTCCCATGCAGACACCCTTCCTTCCCACTCCAAACAACTCTCGACAGGTTCGATCAACTTGCCCCAGCCATGAGTTCCGTGGGCGTCCGTCCTCTTCTTCGTCTTCTCCTACATCGAGGGTCTTCTCTTGTGGAGACAGGAGGAACTCTGTGAGGAGCAGGATCAGCATCAGGGAAACGCTAGGCCACATGATGCCCGTATAGCCGTAGTCGACGTTCACGAATTATGCTGGCAAATGGCCTTGACTGAATCTCACAGTACAGTGTCTGGTTTCATACAAAGTCATTCCAGCGATCCCCCAATGATTCTCCGAAGGCACTTAGTACCAGACATCGAGACGCCACATCAAGTCGGCATTTGTTGTCCATGTATCCCATATGTATTGTGAAACATTATCTATTTTTTTTTTTTTTTTTGCTACTGTTAGTCCGTCTTGTTTATCTCCGTGGCACCCCATCAGTAGCAAAGGGTGGGGAACCTTTGGCACGCGTGCCAAACTTGGCACACTTTTTTTTTTCTTCTTTTTTTTGAGGGGGGGGGGAGGTGGACCGAGACCATAGGAGGTGAAGGGACGGGGCCCATAATCGTATGTAGGGCTATAATAATCTACTCCGTTTGGCACGAGAGAAAATTCTGTATCAAAGATGTGGCCTATTTTGGCACACACACCTAAAAAGGTTGCCCACCCTTTGTCTATCCCAATCCCCCTCTTCCGTGCCGGACAACAGGCTATTTCATTCATTCCCGTGGCCATTCCGGCAGATTCCAGACGATATAAATCAACTCTGAAGGAAACAAGGCACCTCTACGTCATCGTGCAGCAAGGGTGTCTGTGTGTGAGGATTTCGTTTTCATTTTATTCTGCTTTATTCGTTTATCTGTCTATTTTGCTCTAATTACTTCTTTATTTGTTTATTCATATTCTTAGTTTCTTTTGTTTATTTCCTGCCGGGAATCTATCGCGAGGGTTAATGGCGGTGAGGATTTTTATTATTATTTTTATCTGTTTTTTTCATTGCATTTATTCATTTATTCACCTGTTTATTTTAATGTATTTACCTATATATTAATTCAGTTGTGTATTTCTTCACTTATTTATATTTCTATTTATCTAGTCATTTACTTATTTGTGTATTTATTTATTTATGTATTTATTTATATATTCATTTATTTATTTATTTATTCATTTATTTATTTATTTATGAATATGTTTTTTTCATTATTCGTCTATTTATTTATCTATGTATATATTTATTTATTTATTCATTTATTTATTTATATATATCTTTTTCATTCATTTGTTCATTTATTTATCTATGTATATATTTTTAATTTATTTGTTTATTCATCTATGTATATCTTTATCTACTTATGTATTTATTTATCTATATCTTTATTTGTTTATTTATGTATTTATTTATCTATTTATTTATTTATTTACTTATTTAGTTTATTTTGTTTTCTCCTGCCAAGACATTATCCCTAGACCCGTATGGGAATGGCGTGTTTCTTCAAGGAACCTGATGCAGAGCAAGGTCCGAGCAGAGGTAGGGGGCGGGGCCGAGTAATCCAGACGGCACAAGAATACACCACATCAGGAGCTGTTGAACGTGCGCTCGGAGGAAAAGCGGGGGTTATTTGTGTTGGGGTATTTGCATGGTTCTTTCAGATCCCCACAATTCCGTTTAAGCATACGGCAGTATATCAAGTCCCAGAAGCAGCAAAGTCAGCGAGGGAAGCGAAATGGCAGTGGATTTGTTTCCGCGGACAAGAGAGGCTCAGGGAAGGGGGAAGCCGGAAGTCTCGGTACAACACTGTGAGAATCTACGAACCGTGTGTGTTGGTGTCAGACAGAGCGTAAGGACAGAGACATTACAACGTGGAAGTCTTAAGACAGAGGCTAGTGTGTAGACGTAAACCCGTTTCTCATATTTCAGGAATTTTCTTCCGTGCACATACATGCACGCGTATGCGAGTATGCACACACACACACAACACACGCGCGCGGACACACACACGCACGCGCACACACACACACACACACACACACACACACACACACACACACACACACACACACACACACACACACACACACACACACACACACACACACACACACACACACACACACACACACACACACACACACACACACACACACACACACACACACACACACATAGCCGCTACGGTGGCCCGGGTTCGAATCCTGCCCAGCGCCGAAATTATTTCAGTATCGCTGCGCTGCGAGTCGTTACTCTAACTCTCGTGGGCGGGGAGTTGGGTGTGCGTGTGCGCGTGTATGGTCACAGTATTACCCATAGATCGGTCATATATGAGTTCTGAGCTTTCTTCCGGGAAGGAAATAGTTGTCGATCACGAGTCCAACACGTGACCCAAGACCATGGTGAATTACATATACATAACGAAGTCATACCGAGTTTTGATAAGTGAAAGTAATGGGACGGGACCCCACGACCGTAGCTCCAACTTCGTATTAGTACAACTCGGTAAATGCATCCATTCCATCCTCTTACCTGCAAATCCACTCCGACATTCAAGAACCCCAAACCTCGTCCACCCACTCAGCCCCCTCCACCCCCTCCACCCCCACCTCCACCCCCACCCACGTCCCTTCCTCCCTTCTTTTTTTCTCTCAAGCATAAATTTACTCAATGACAAAGTTAAGTTCCCCTTTCCGTAAGACGTCTCTAAGTTCGTGAGACCAAATGGCGTAGGCCAGTTTGTCCTTAGTGGATTATACGAATATGAGGATACATCCCCTCCCGCTCCACCGCCACCACCATCACCACCACAACCACCTCCTTCTCCACCATCTCCACCACCTCGGCACTGTATCTGTCTTGCCGCATGGCCCGGTGGAGACGTTCTCGCTAGGCACTCGAGCGAGGTCGAGATGTGTAGGAAGGGGGAGAAGAGGAGGAGGAGGAGGAAGAAAAGGGTAAGAGGAGGAGGAGGAGAAGGAAGAAGAATAAGAAGAGGAGGGAGATAAAGAATAAGAGAGGTGGAGGAAGAAGGAAAGGAAGAGTAGGAAGTGGAGAAGGGAAAGGAGTAGGGGGATGAGGATGAGGAGGAAGAAGAATAAGAGGAGGAGGAGGAAGAAGAATAAGAGGAGGGGGAGGAAGAAGAAGAGGAGGAGGAAGAGGAGAAAGAAAAATATAAGAGGAGGAGTAG
>NC_134793.1:6710137-6720137 GCF_046742065.1 Oratosquilla oratoria
GAGACTAAGGAATTTATATCAAAAGAAAGAAAAGAGTGAGGCAGCACAAGAAACGGCGCAAGTGAATTAGATATAATCTGTGTTAACTAGATATTATCCTGTAAGCCAGGTTGGAGATAAATGATTACTAGATGGTAAGTCTAATATCGAAAGACCAAGCTCCGAAGAAAGGCTGATCTACAGCTGGGAAATAATAGGGTGAATGAGGAGCGAAGACGAACGGGGAGGAACGGGTTAAGCTGTGGGTATATAAGCTGTCAATTATTTGTTTGTGTACACTCTGAGGAAGTCCTTTCAGGACGAAACGTTAGAAATAAAAACTCCAACGGTTCCTGGCGTTTACCTCACCACCCTTCCATTCAAATAATAGATACACCACCTAAAGAAGAAACAGCGAAGATAGAATGGTTGACGGTTTGCTAGGTGTTGTCAGAAACGACATCACGGTGGAAGAAGCAAATCTGAGCAAGGACAAGACTGAAGCAATCCATCTGGAAATTAGAACAAAAGGGACAGAGAGAGGAGATTTCACTGAGGCGTATGCCCATACCAAGACGACAACTTGGAATATAGCTGAATATCAAAGTGCATCTTATCTCTAGCACACCCATACGAACACGCAAACGCGTGAACACACACACACACACACACACACACACACACACACACACACACACACACACACACACACACACACACACACACACACACACACACACACACACACACACACACACACACACACACACACACACACACACACACACACACACACACACACACACACACACACACACACACACACACACACACACACGGTGGCGCGGTTGGTAGAGTACTGGACTACCAGCATGGTGGTGCTCGTAGTACTTGGTTCGAATCCTGCCCAGGGCCGAAATTATTTCGGTATCGCTGCGCTTCGGGTCGTTACTCTGACTCTCGTGGGCGGGGAGTTCGGGGTGTGTGTGTGTGTGTAAGGTCATAGCATTACCCATAGATCGGTCCTACAATCTCTGAGCTCTCTTCCGAGAGGGAAATAGCTGTCGATCACGAGTCCAACACATGGTCCAAAGACCAAGGAATACACATACACACACACACACACACACACACACACACACACACACACACACACACACACACACACACACACACACACAGACACACGCACGCACACATATACATGTACACTCTTGTATGCACACGCACGCGCATCTTCGTCACCAGATCTTCCTTCCTCCTTCCCCTCCCCCCTCAATTAGTGGAGTCCTTGGCTGGCGTTTACCATCCCTGTCTTATCGATTACGTCATGTCGTCTCTCCTCGCATTCATTATCACTGGCCTACTTGGAGAATCAGCCCCAACAGCCACCCTGTCAGTTTTCATGTCATCATCTTCAGCTTCATGTCAATTATCTTAAGTTCATTTCAGTTTATCTTTCAATTTCGACTTCCTTATTCATTTGCATCCGTCTGTGCGAGATTAGGCTTCGGCTGTTCATGATCTGCTGTAGCTTATTTATCTATTTCTATTTCTTACTATGCAAATTTATCTTTATTTTCTTTTTTCATTTGATTACGACTGTCCTTCTTTTTTGCTCTATTTTCTCAATCTCCTATGCTTTAATCTCATTTTTAGCTATGCTTAAATTTTTCTACGTTGTTGTTGTTGTTATTGTTGTTGTTGTTGTTGTTGTTGTTGTTGTTGTTGTTGTTGTTGTTGTTGTTGCTGTTGTTGTTGTTGTCTTTTCTAGTTTTTATTCCGGTTTCTCTCTCCTTCCTTTACTTCCCAAACCTAAGTTCTCTTATTGCTCTCTTTCCTCACCATTCCTTCTCTTTATTATTCCTACTCACCATTGTCCCTTGGTGGGGATTAGAAGAGTTTCCACGTAGTCTTTTTGGTGATATACGTATACGCTCTTATGGTGTTATCCATGGTTCTGTTACAATGTAGCTAATCCTGGGTATTTTCTGGACGTTCATAATTTCGTTTAAGACCGAGGGATTATTCTTCAATTTAATAAAATTGCTTAATATTAAACAAAATACATTTATAAAACGTGGAGAGACAGCGCCTGAATCCTTTTTAATCCCACTAGGGATGTTGATCCTATTCAGCGTTCTCTCCACAAAAGACAACCCTCGATGGAGGAGACGAAGAAGGGGACGGACGCCCACAGAGTTCATGGCTGGGGCAAGTTGGTCGAACCTGTCGAGAGTTGTTTGGACTGAGAAGGGTGTCTGCATGGGAGCTCGCTCGGAGAGACCATGAAGACTAGCAACAGGATGTGAGTGAAACAACATGCTCCCTGGCGTATGATGATGATGATGATGATGATGATGATGATGATGATGATGATGATGATGATGATGATGATGATGATGATGATGATGATGATGATGATGATGATGATGATGATGATGATGATGATGATGATGATGATGATGATGATGATGATGATGATGATGATGATGATGACGACGACGACGACGACGATGATGATGATGTCGAATAAGAAATTTGTGGATCCTATATGCGTCACAATAAAGCTAAAATTCAGTTATTATTTATAACCATTACCCTTTGCTACAAAGGCCCACTCCTCACAAAGGCCCCTACGTACAAAGGCACCGGATCCCTAAACGATTCTCGTCTTTTGTGATGTATTTCCATGCAACAATTTTACAAAGGACTTACGATACTCGGTTCTCGTCAATCTCTTCGCATATGACACATTGCAATCTGATTGTGAGTCGTCAGTCTTTCTGTCTACTGATGTGTCTGTCGCTGTCAACTAGATTCCATGCTATAGAAGACTTGTCTTCCTCAGAGAGGTGGAAGACGTCACAGAGCTGTCCAAATTCATCAAATTTCTACGATCGTAAGATTTACGCCAAGATCTAGCCAATCCATCTTCCAGATTTCCTCGACGAAATAGCCAAAGCGGATCTCTTTACAACTCAGCTTAGCACCAAAAACTACTTGAATGCAAAATACTTGCGCCGCGATATATTGGAACTAAGTTGCACCAACTCTTAATAAGACTACTGCTCGGATTTGGCGAAAAGAAATTAGAAAACTGAGATACCAACACTTTACGACAAATGTTACGATCGTGAAAGTTTGACGAATCCAGGGCCTGAGAGAGTTTTCCTTCTCGAAATTTTGGCTCATAACCTTTTTTTCAATACGGCTAGGGCCATAAAGAAACTTGTTCTCACTAAAAGGAGGCAATTGTATGCATCTGAGTGCATGAATTCGAATCTTTCACCTGAAATAAATCTTCCTCTCCTCCACCAGAAACAAATCAATACAAACAACCGGAGAAATAGATTCATGGACGCTTTGCTAGCGTTTATTGGTACTAAAACATAAGAATATAAAAATATAAGCATGGAGGAGACTGCAAGAGACCATAAGGCCTACTCTAGGCAATTCCATGTCTATTACCACCTATCATCCCCATCCATAAAATTATCTAACCATCTCTTAAAACAACTGATAGTTTCAGCGCTCACTACATGGTTATTCTGTTCCACTTGTGAATTATACATACATACGAGTACATATACCAAAGGCTTTTTCCCCCTACACGTGGGGTAGCCAAAAAGAAAAAGGCATAGAAACCACTCTCACCCATTTCATTTCCTTGTGAACCACTACTTGTAAATCACTTCTTACCTATTTCCTTCTGAAATTTAAATTTGTCCAATTCAATCCTATTACTACGAGTCTTACCCCATTGTCTTAATATCATGACCTTGTCTGCATTACCCTTGTTAAAGCCCTTGACCCATTTGAATACCTCTATTAGATCACCCCGCACTCAACGTCTTTCCAGAGTGTAAATCAAGGTGCCTAAGCCTGTTCTCGTAAGGTAAATCGATATCCTACAGTTGGAGAAATGGATTCATCAGTGCTTTACTAGCATTTATTGGTATTAAAGAATCTTAAGTCAAAGGATTACAAAGGCGGAGCATGCCGACAGGAGACCTTTTGGTTCATATCTAGGTCGGATGCGAAAATAATAATAATAAATTAATAAATAAAAACTATTATAATGTAAATAACAAATAAAATACACAAATAAATGCATAGTCGTATATGAACTAAAGTGCCCGCTAGCAATAGTTCAATAGTTCATTTTTTTTATTTTTGGATAATTAGTTACCAAATACCAAGACAGGGTCAAAAGCAGTTAAGGAAATAACTTGTCATGACCCCATTGGAACTCTTAAAGCATAAAGTTCCTTATCTGGACCACCAGCCACCACATCTTTTTTATACTTAATAATATTTTCAAAACGCACTATAAACTACTTGCAATTCATCATTCATTTTGCATTAATAGACAAATACTATTGACTTTGTACTTTCCAATGCGTCTCTCATGCAATGCGTCTTCAAATTCTCACCTTCCTCTCCGTCAGGCAGTTTCTAATCCTTACTATCAAAGGACCTTTGAATTCTTTGACAACGTGCTTAGCTCTATTGAAGTCAGTGATGCTGTCAAAATCATCTCTCAGGTCCATGAATACGAAGGAATTCGTTTCAATGTTTGTTAAATGGTGTGTTATTCTTTAGTCAATACTGTGTCCGTTACCTGGGGCGAAAGGTGAAACAGTTGCCTAGTGAATGATTTGTTGAACAGAGTGTAATGGAAAGGATTCAGCCTCCGCCATGGAAACAACAACAATTCATAAGAAAACATTTAACATTTTTACTTTATTCAAAAACAACATTCAATGAGGACCCGCCGTGGCTCGGTCGGTAATGCACGCGTCTTGTAACTGCGTGGGGATTACAGAGTCTGTTCTAATCCTGGCCGCGGAGCAGAGGTTAGGAAGGGCATCCACCCTGAGTAATTGCCCCCCGATGGCTGTTTACCTCGGACCTGAGGTAACTTGGACATCAGTGTGTTATGCATCAGCTTTCTCTGGGTATTATCATTGCAGTGTCACACCGTGGACATTTTCTCCTGCGTTCATTTATGAATTGTTCCGGATTACCTGCAAGGTTGAGGTCCAAAGCCCCGGAAACCACGGGAAAAAAATCAACGACAATGTCGACCAAATCAACTTACCATAGACGCTACAAGAGGTATGGTGCTTCTCGAGTGGTCGTATTCGTGAAGTGTCCTGGAATGATACGGTGGTGAATTTTATTAAAGTAGCAAATACTGAAGAAAAAAAAATGAAAAGAATCCCCTCCCTATGAGAGTGAAGCCTTATTTCAAAGTTTCGCTCGTTAGGGCTTCGTCAAATACGTGCAACGTAACAAGGAAGACGCAACAAAAATAAAGACTTCATTCTCACTTGGTGTTTCCTCTCATACACTAACGAGTTATCTGATACGGTTCTCGTCTTTGCCATCTACGAGCTGCTCTTTTTTATTTATCACTACTATTATAATTGTATTTATTGATTTATCTATTTGTGACAAGGGTTTCCTTATCTTTTTATAAAAGAAATAGCTTGGTGATGGCAAGAATAAACAAACAGTATATCGACATTCGCTAAAGGGTTAATAGATATAGAATTTATCGTACCACTCGGCGTATAAGACGAGCGGTTTTAGAACAAAATCATAAGGATGAAGGAGACTACAAGAGATCATAAGGCCTACATTAGGCAGTTCCATGTCCTCTGTCACCTATCATCCTTATCCATAAAATTGTCTAACCTTTTCTTAAAGCAACCGATAGTTTTAGCACTCACTACATGATCACTAAGACTATTTTATTCGTTGACCACTCTATTAGTAAACCAGTTCTTAGCTATTTCCTTCTTAAGTTTATTCTTATAAATGTATTACAGAATTGCCCTGCGTCTAATGTGGCCGTAGTAGGAATACACAGAATTATATATTTTCCTAAAAAAGTCACTTTAAAATGTCTTTGAGTATGATAAAACATGCTATATTTTTCCACAATATATCATTGTAAGATAAGGGTAATCATTTTAGAGAGATAGAGTTTCTCCTTTATTTCAACAAAATCGTTTGAAATTAGCTGGAGTAAATGTAGGAGAGGACTCTATAAGTCCTTATCTTTGACAACAAAATTGTATAAAACAGTTCAAGGCGTACTTCTTGCACTATCTTAAAACAAGAGCAGTAAGTTCAAAATATGTCAAAGTATTTCTAATACGGAACATTCAGTACTTTGACATATCCAGCGCTTCTATCCGTGAAGATAACATCACACCGAAGAAGTTGAGCTGTACAGGTAGTAATGTAAAGTTGAAAGGCAACAGAACGTAGTGACAGTAGAAGTTAAGGCCCTGTTCACACAAGCTAATTGCACCGCACAGAAACCGCAGCGGTGCCGCATAACCAAAGAAAAATTTTGGTTGTGTGTGAACGCCTCCATTGACTTATATTGTAATTGAACCGCCGCGGTTTCAACGGCAGCAGTTGAAACCGTATGAACAGGGTCTTGAAGTGATCAACATTCTTTTGAGTGGGAACTAGTCACCAATCGTATAAGAATGCCGAGTAACTTGATCTGTAGAGATATCATTAGAATATCTAGAATATTCGCTGCATAAAAAATGGACAATATCCCACACGGGACAATATCCCACACGGGAAAATATCCCACACGGAACAATATCCCACACTGGACAATATCCTACATGGGATAATATCCCACAGGGGGCACTTTCCCACACGGGATACTTTCCCATATAGGACAATATCCCACTCGGGACAATATCCCACACGAGACAATATCCCACACGAGACAATACCCCACATGGGACAATATCCCATACGGGACAATATCCCACACGGGACAATATCCCACACGGGACAATACCCCACACGGGATAATATCCCACATGGGAAAATACCCCACACGGAACACTTTCTCACACGAGGAATCTTGATAACCATACCCTTGAAGACAAAAAACAGCATCACCTTCAACAAAATTTGTGTATTAGAAGACTTACTGCCCGTATATACAAAAACTATATGAAAAAAGGAGTATGGGGCAAAATGACAGGAATCATAAAGCATGTGTTTCCATATATGATGGTATTATTGTGTACAGAGAGAAGTTATATACATTTTTATCATGGATATTGCTAGTTACGAGTAAATAAGTGAGAGAGAAAGAGAGAGAGAGAGAGAGAGAGAGAGAGAGAGAGAGAGAGAGAGAGAGAGAGAGAGAGAGAGAGAGAGAGAGAGAGAGAGAGAGAGAGCAGAGAGAGAGAGAGAGAGAGAGAGAGAGAGAGAGAGAGAGAGAGAGAGAGAGAGAGAGAGAGAGAGAGAAAGAACGTGTGTAGTCAATTATGAGTTTCCAACTGTCAGTACAGATCTATTCGATGTAAACTCGGTTGAACGAATATCATATTCTTCAGAGAAGAATTATGCATAAATCAGTACAAGCTTCAGGAAATATGATAATGTTACGACCTTTCATGATATCAGATGTCAAATTCGATACAATGTTCACACATCTGTGAATTACAACTGTGCAGGATGCAGATGTTATTGCGATTGATTAAAAACAAACGTTAGGGTCTTCTGAAGATGAAGCATACATTGTAACTTGCATTCTGTAATTGATTTCCTTGTTGATTTCGTGGCATAGTGTTGGAAAAACAAGTCCTTTGACACGTGCATCAGTATCTTTGCAAACAATCTAAAAAAATGACAATTAACTATCTGTGTTTGACGATATATTGTCTACGATATGCTTGTTGCCAACTACCTCCACTGTAACTTAGTCAGTGTGAATTCCCCTATCAGGAGGCTTGATCGGTCCCACTTACAGAGGACTTGTAGAATGGAATTTGATGAACCATGACCTTGGTCCAACTCAGTAGGGGCAGCTTTGGAACTGCATTCACCTTGACTTCTGTCGCAAGTAGCGACGCCCAACCCGTTCGGCCAGTAAATACATAAGAGCTTGCTTTTGCAATTGTATGTTTAAGAGGAACTCACAGATATCAAAGACATCTTTTATAAAATACCCTTTGACTCACGTGCTCTTCAATATCCTGGCAGCGTTGATAGAGGATTGTTTTGTTGATAAATGATGAAGCATTTGATAAATATATTCATAATTAATGTATTTTAACCTATCCATTACAATAATGCATGTTAAATATTTAATTTTAGGTGAAGCCATATGATTTTATTCAGCAAACTTCTGAAGTACTGAAACAGTCAAAAACAAGAGTAAGGTCATAGGGATTTCTTAGAAATCTAAGAAGAAATATTACTTTTGGCTCTGTTTCAGGTCAATATGGAGTGATCTGTTTATAAAGATTGATAACAATCTTGTCTTTTCTCTTTTCAGAATAGGGTGTTGCAGAGCTGCTGAAGAGCGCTTCAACAAGTGGATTAACGAGTGGATTTCATGATTAGGAAAAGTCACAAATACGCGGGACTTAAGCAGAATATACTTTGTAATACCACAGTGTACGTATACATTAACGGATAATAATTAATTGTGCGCATGCGCGAACGAGCAACCATAATGGCAAAGACATAGAAGATTGTCTGATCGTTATTGGCTTTTATCTTGCTCACTCCTAATTCACAGGATAAAGAAATGCCAAAACTAAATAGGATGAGTTTTTGCCAATGAACGAGAATATTCGAAAAAAAAGAACAAGTATCTTAGCGGATTTGAAGAAATGGCCGCTTAGCATCATATTTATGTAGTGGTGGAGGGAACGAGCCTAATGGCCAACCACTACATCAAATTGTCTTACATTTCTTTACTATCGTTCATTGTGTGAATAAAATATTTAGATGCCAAAATGTTCAACACATCAGTATTAGCTTAGTATTTACGGTGAAATAGCCTGATATAGTGATGATGTCTGGTGGAACCGATGAAATTCAGATGATGAAAATGAAGTGTTGTATGTGTGTTTTTTTTTCTGAACAAAACGGGTGTTTGCGTTTGTTACAAAATAGAGTCCGAAATAATGCTCCTATCGTTATGATTATTGATGTCTGTAATAATCCAATTCTGTCTTTACGAACGGCACCTTCTGCAAGTTTTCATCAAAACCAGAACGAAGCCAAAGAGTGTTTGAAATCGTCGTTGATCAAATGTATAGTGATTATCTGCAGTGACCATAATGAGTGTCAATATCTATACATCACTGAACCCAAAGAGAAGCCAGAGGCGAAGAGAAATTGAAATTTATACATCGGTGAGCCCGATCCTAGGTACAGAGAAATTGAAATAAGCTTTGGACTCCTTTGTAGTGACTATAACGAGTGTTGATATTTATGCATCATTGAGCCCGAAGGAAAGCCCTGGGTGCATATGAAAGAAAATCTATACATTGTTGAGCCCAACCCTAGGTGCAGAGAAAGGAAAACAACACAAGCTTTGGATGCCTTTGTATTTCAATAGTTTGGTTATACATTTTGAAAACGGCTTCTCTGACACTCCCAGGAACAAGACTTCTGCAGAAACGAAGTATAACGGCTAAAGAAAATGGATGGTGTCTTGATGTTGTTTTGTTGTGTACTAGGCGAAGGAAAACATAGTTTGCAGAATCTACCGAGGGATGAAGTTCTCTCAGAAATTATTTGTTGAAGGTGTAAATGAAAAATGTGTTGTGTCAGCGTATTGTAGAGTGTAATATTAATAGTAATATAGTTGTTCAAATGTTCGTGAACTAGATGTGTCATTCGTGTTGTACATACATGTACACAAACGTAATCACACAGTGACCACCACACATTGTGAAATTATTGTAATGAACTCACACAGATACATAATATCGATAACGTATGCTATAAATACCTGTAATTAAAGAACTCAATATTGAAAGTCATTGTACATAGTCAACTGGTCCACGCTGGCCAAATACCTTTATGTTTACATATGTGTAGGAGTAGATCGATATACATATATATACGCATATATCTATATAAATATATATATATATACATATGAATTGCTGTATATTTTTGCATATAGAGAATATGTTTTATGGTTGTATTCTTATGTCACTCTGTATTGGTG
>NC_134793.1:6730137-6742637 GCF_046742065.1 Oratosquilla oratoria
ATGAATTTACAATTACGTAATATCATCCCCACTGTAGTTAAACATTGCATCTGAATTGGTATAAATTTGCGTACTCAAAAGAAGCAATGTTGGCACACAGAGTTCTGTTCATCAAGTAAATTGGCAGCCTCTTCCAGAGGTTGCCGAACCCAGGTTTAATAGAATTAATAGATATAAATCGTCAATAATAACCAAAAGATTAATCAAGGAGATACCATCTTCGCCTGAATGAAATTATATGAAGACAGAAAGGATAAATATACAAGTTTTCTGTGACAGGGAAATTGTTTACTGAGGAGATTTCAACTCTCATGCTGTGCCAAGGGTGGGGAGGGGATGATCCTCATAAGAATCTAAGAACGTAAGACTGAAGGAGACTGCAAGAGACCATAAGGCCAACACTACGCAGTTCCATATCCCTTACCACCTTCCATTCCCATCCATAAAGTTATCCAATCTTCTCTAACAACCCATTTTCCAGCGCTCACTACATTGTTACTAAGTCTATTCCATTCGTTAACTATTCTGTTGGTAAATCAGTTCTTGGGTATTTCCTTCATAGACGTAATACTGTTGTAACTTTGAGATTACGTGTCCGCTCTCAACCAAATATCAGTATATTCATCTCCAAATAAAAGTGTATCCGTGTTGGATTATTTACACACCAAAAGTGTTACTGGGGCTAATGAAAAGCTGGTGGATAATACTTCTTTTGTTAAACAATTATACAAAAACCGAGAGATCTTGCAAGGGACATCTGAATCCTCTGTAGGCCCTCTGTGGTTACATTAAATAAATGATGATGAATTGGTTTAACGTCACGATCCCCCCACCCCATCAAGAGGCTAGGACGGTCCCCCTTACAGAGAAGTTTAATTAACCATACTCTTGGTTCAACTCGATGGTGGCTGTCATCTCGACTTCCGTCACAAGTAGCGGCGCTCTAGCCCGTTCTGTCAACGAGCAACAACGAACAACTCATCCCATTCTCGACACTCAAGGATTCCTTTGGTGATAAGGACGTATAAACATAAGAATGGAGGAGAGTGCAAGAGACCATAGGGCCTTCACTAGGCAGTTTCATGTCTCTTACCATCTGCCATCCCTATTTTCGCTAATCGCCTGGTTAACGTGATACCTGAGTTAATGGGGTTTAAGATTCTTGACCCAGTTATCACTTTCAATATGAAAAATGTACACTAACTTGATGTACACTAAAGACCCTGCCACACATATGCGACTCGAGTGAGTTCGTTTGAGTAGAAACGACTTAGGTTACAATCTTTTATTTTTCGAATCTTCAAATGTCTAATCACATTTGCGTTATGTATTGAGAAGCTGATTAACGAACTAAGAGAATTTAAACCTACACGAATATTACCCACATTGTTGAAGTATCCCTAGGGAAGTCGAGAATACTGTTAGCGAAGTCGTCTTCTAATTTTACAAAATCTCAATATATGACGAGAATCTTGAAATTGTGACGGGGAATGATGCCTGGGGCCATGACATTCTTTTGACACTAGAATGTCTTTCCCAAATGTATTAAGGTTCGTGTGATGCAGTCAAAAGTATGAAATTGGCAGTTGTCGATAAGTCTATGTAAATAAACACATCCGCGTATTTTTCCTTGATTATGCGGTACCGCCGCGGTTTCTTCGCGGTTCAAACCGCTATTGTGAACAGGACCTCAGCAGTACCTATCCTATCCTTACCTAACTTAACTGACCAAACCAAAGAAAATCTTGGGGATGTCTTGTAACCTGGCACAAGGCTTAAGGTGTTGGCGTAAGACCTCGTCGCCAGAGGACTAGGCTCTGAGGGTTGGCACTCGCTTGGCACCAGAGACATCGGTGCCAATATGAAAGAGGTGTTTACGGACGCTTGTCACAATCATGGGAAAACAGGAAGGAGCGGGGGTGCGGGTAGGAGCGGGGGGGAGTAGTGCGGCTAAATGCTCGCAGAATTAAGAGCAAAAGAAGATCGAGAGTGGATGAGGAACAGAAGGAGAAAGATGGTAGAGTGAAGATGAGGATGAGGACGAGAGGGAGAGTGAGGATGAGGACGGGGAAGAGGAGGAGAAGCACGAGGAGAAGGAGGAGGAGGATAATGAGGAGTAGGGAGGAAGAAAAGGAGAAGGAAGCAGAGGATAAGCTGAAGGAGTGGAGAAGAGGAAAAGAAGAAAAAAGAGGAGAGGTAAGAAAAAGATAATGTGAATAAGGAAGAGGAGAAAAAAGAACAAGAAGATTAGGAAGAGGGTGAACAAGAGGAAGAAGAGAGAAAAAAGAGTAGGGGTATGAGAAGGAGAAGGAGGGAGAGGACGAGATGTGAGATGACGAGGAATAAAAGGGGGAAAAGGAGGAGAAGGAATAAGTGAAAGAGGAAGAAGAAAAGAAGGAGGAACAAGAGAAGGAGGAGGATAAGGAGAGGGAAGAGGTGTAGAAGGAGGAGGAAGAGCTAGAAAAAGTGAAAGGAGTAGAAATAGGAGGAAGAGGAGGAGGAGAGGATGGAGGATGACGAAAAGGAAAGTAAGGAGGAAAAGGAGGAGGAAGAATAAAAGAAACTGGAAGTGAAGGTAAAGAAGATGAAGGAGAAGGAAAAGAAAGAGAATAAAAAATGAGGCCGTGGAGGAGAAGAGGGAGGAGGAGGAGGAGGGAAAGGAGGAGGAAGGGGAGGAGGAAGAGTAGAGGGAGGAGAGGGAGGAGGAGGAGAGGGAGAGTTAGTTTGATAAACGAGGTTAGTGATATCATAAAAGTTGGTGTCATGTCCACGCCTTGTTGCTGTTGAGGGCTTTTGTCTTTGTGGGGGGCCAATGAGAGCTAGGAGCAAGAGGAGGAGAAGGACGAGGAGGAGGAAGAGGAGAAGGAAGATGACGAGGAGGAGGAGGAGGACGGAGGAGGAGGAAGAGGACAAGGACGAGGAGGAGTAAGAGGGGAAGAAAACTTAGACTGCGAAGTAATACGAAGACAAGGAGGAGGTAGGGAGGGGTAACCAATAACAGCATGGAGGAGGAAGAAGGGGAGGACTTGATGGTTGAAAAGAAGACGAGGAGGAAGATGAGAATGAGAAAGAGAATGGAGTAACAGAAGAAAGAGGAGGAGAAGGGAGTGGGAAAAGGGGGAGAAGAGGAGGTAGGGATTAGGAAGATCAGGAAGTTGGAAAAAGGAAGAAATTAAGAAGTAGCAGGAGAAGAAGAAGAAAGGAAATTGGAGGAGTGAGAGGAGGAAGAGGAGGATGTGGGAGAGGAGAAGGAGGAATAAGAAGAAGAGGAAGACGAAGAAGATGAGAAAGAGGAAAGAAATAAGTAATAAGAAGTAAGAGAAAGAAGGGGATGATGTGGATGACGATGAAAGTAGAGAAATGAGGAGGAGGGGGAGGAGGAAGAGGGGAGAAGGAGGAGGAGGAGGATGGGAGGAGGAGGAGGAGGAGGAGGAGGAGGAGGAGTAGGAGGAGGAGGTGGTGGAGATGTAAGAGCGGGGATAGAGGAGAGGGCTGGTCACATAATGAATCGGTGGAAGTTAGAAAATAATACCAATAATACAAGTACAACGGTCAGAGAAATATATTATTGAAAGGATATTCAGCTTATGTTAGCAAGCACGTGATGCATTCTCATCATATGAATCTATGACTACGACAGATGGTGTTGCTTTGTTAAGAAACAAACGCTCCTGGAAAAGAAACAAAAGAAAAGAAAAAAAAATCTAATGAAGCTCCCAGCATTTGAAAAAAAGACTACAAGGATTCTGTTACCTGCAGTATATCATTTATTTCGAGGGAAAATCTAATTGAAAAAAAAAAAAAAATAGAGAAAATAATGGAGATCGTAACAGAGGCTGAAGCCCTTACAAAAATTATCATCAAAGTTCTGAACATAAGTAATAAGGAATGATACAGCTGCCTCCACTGATACATATTTCAGTGGCTTATATCTCCCCCTTGGATACGCTGGACTTCGATGTCAATGGGAATTAAGACAGAGGTATTATGAGGTGATAATTCTTTGAGACATTCTTTGTCACTAAAGGTCAAAAGATGAAAATCTCTTTAAGCTTTCTTTCTTATCTAAGACTTAAGCTTCGTTGATACGGGATTAGTTTAATAGCCGCTAGTGCTAGCGACTTGTCAACTACCCCTTTACTAGCCCAATGTCAACGGAAAGTTAGTAAACTAGCCTCCAACCTATCTAAGCGGCGCCAACACTTAGTTGCCGAGTAAGTTAACTTGCAGATAGCACTAACACCTATTGAACAAGCCCCGTGTCGACGAGATTTTGGGTAATTGCAAAAACACGTTATGGTATAAAACGAGATTTGAACAAGGGTCATACAAATATAGAAATTGGTCAATGACAATGCTCTGTGTGGTGCTAAACACCCTAAGCGGAAACCGAGACGCAGGTGACGCAGGCGACACAGGCGACGCAGGTGACACAGGCGACGCAGACGACACAGGCGACACAGGCGACACAGGCGACGCAGCTTAGAGCAAAGGCAGACTTCCTGTTGCTGAATTTAATTCAGTTTGAATTTCTCTCTCACTTGAATTGCTTCTAGATGTACTACCCCAGCCTTTAAAGTTAAAAAAGAAAGAAAATAAAAACATTCACCATATCATCTATAGACACATGTAATGTCCTTGTTAATTAACTTAAATCAGAACGGTATAGGTTGTTGGTAAGTTATACCCTCTAATCTTCTCGGTTTTATTTGGCTTCAGAGACACTAAAAATATATCATCAACTTGTGTAAAGATATTCTTTGGCGATATTGGTCGTTAAAAAGCGCGGGAGCCCTTGCTCATTCCTAGTCCTCCTCCTATTCTTCGTCCATATGTTCTTATTCTTATGTTCTTATGTTCTCCTCCTCCTCCTCCTCCTCCTCTTCCTCTTCTTTCTCCTCCTCCTCCTCTTCCACCTCCTTCACCTCCACGTCCTCGTCCTCCTTCTCCTCCTCCTCCTCCTCCTCCTCCTCCTCCTCCTCCTCTTCCTCTTCTTTCTCCTCCTCCTCCACCTCCTCCTTTGTCTTCTCGTCCTCTTCCTTTTCCTCGTACTCTTCGTTCCCCTCCTCCTTCTCCTCCTCCTCCTCCTCGTCCTCCACGTCCTCGCCCTCCTCTTCTTCCTCCTCCACCTCCTCGTCCTCCTCGTCCTCTTCGTCCTCGTCCTTCTCCTCCTCCTTCACCTCCTCCTCCTTCCCCTTCTCCTCCTCCTCTTTGTCCTCTTCCCCCTTCCCCCTCTTTCTCCTCCTTCCCCAACATTCTGCCATATTGTTGAAGCAACATGGCTTATTCTGGACGGGCAACCCTCACCATTATTGATGCCGACCTCGCTCTCAGTGACGACGACGATATTACTGAGCAGTATTGGCTTTCATTGCCAGTGCACGAACATGTTGGTACCACACTATGGCAACCACTGCTCCCTGTTACCCAACCCACCATCCCCACCACCACCACCACTGCCACCGTAGACTCCACCACAGCCCCCATCGGAGCCGCCTCCACCGCCGCCTCCACCGCCTCCACCCCCACCCTCATCCACACCCACACCACCGCCACCAAACGATCTGCAGACCAGACTTCGAACACGAGTGAATCTTATTCTCCAGGTTATAAGTCGTTCAGGTACGACGAGAACTCCCAACCCACGGCTTCCAATAACCCCCTCTCTCACCTTCACCCTCACCCTCTCCCCCACAGTTCACCTCCCCTAGTTGCCAATACCTCACCTGCTCTCGATACGAAGCTTCGCTGGCTTGCTGAAATTACCAAGTCATCAGGCTCAGTCCACGTAGACGTACTGAGATCATTGAGAGTGCCACGAAGGGTAATTTCTTATCCTTGAAGCTCGATATTCAGGACTCCATCAATAGACCACATAAATTACCCACGTATCTCATTACCCGCTACCCTGTCGGCATTGACCCGTCCCAAGCAAAAAATCTCCCGGGCGTATACAGCGTGCGCCGCTTCTACCAACACGGGACACCCCTCAACCGCCATGTTATCGTCTGGAGCCTACCCTAACCACCGCCTACAGTATATAATTTCATCTTCCTTCCTTGCCTACTACCATGCGAATTTCGAACCATATATTATAAACAGCCTTGGTGCTTCAAATGTTGGGTTGTGGAACATACATCTCGATATTGTTTGCTTTCACTGACAAGTGTGGTTGGTATGTAGGTACTCACCTCTCCAGCACTTGTCCACATCGCACCTCTTCCCAGCCTACAAACATTAATAAAGCTTCTACAGTTGACCAGCTTCCTTCCCCACTCCAGATTCATTCATGTGGAAATGTCCTCGTTGTCACGAACCAGGGGTGAATGCATGGCACGGATGTACTAAGCGCGCTCAGGTGGCCACCTCCCAGACTGCATACGCTCCACCACCATCCCTTTGGTCGCACTAAAGAGCCGTTCCACTGCTGACACCCTTAAACCTACCTTACTCGCCGGAAGCAATTGCCCTCCTCGAGGCCGCTGCCAACTTAACGACACGTTGCACATTAATTAAAACGCGCTTTGACGCAATTAAAAATCACATTGATAGCCTCGACGCACAACAAGCCTCCACTGAGCTTACCTTAGCCACGCTTGTCGAATCCCACCAAGTCGTCATCACGAAAGTCGCCACCTTCTCCGAGAAACTGGAGGCCCTCACCAGCTGGTTCGAAAGGTTCAGTAACCAAATACCTATCAAGCCACAACGACACACGCCTCAGAGCGGCACCACCTCCACGTCATCGTCTCCGCCAGCCACCTGTAAACCCAAAGGCAGACTTCGCTAACGAGATGAACCTTTGCATCATCACTTGGGATGCTTGTGGTATCAACAGTTACCCGAATTTTTTTTTCCTCAAGACCTATGTATGCCACCACCAACCACAAGTTATATTTATCCAAGAAGCTTTTGTTGGCCACCACGATCCTGGGACAGAGGCACTCCCGCTCTCATACTACGTCTTGTATGTACATCATGTCAGGAATGGCCTTCTAAGTTACATTCATTCTTCCATCCCCCATCAACTCCCGCGCTGCTCTATTCATGATGACATGACATTTCAACTCTTTGAGATATCCATAGGCAATGGGAAGTTGAGACTCTGCAATGTTTATTCTGTTCCAGGAAAAATCAATCTCTCTGCCCTCCCCCACCCTCGCCTCACGGTGTGATCTACATGGAGGTCTTCAGCAACCGGCACCCTGCACTAGGAGATGTCTCTCCCTCCCCAAACCGTACTTGGCTACCTCTCCTCGAGCACATCTGCCGCCACCGCCTCACTTACTGGCCCACTGCGGGTGTCACACACTCCAGAGGAGGCACGATCGACCACATTATCACATCTGGTCTAGCAGCGACACACGTTAAGTGCTTTCCCATACAGAGTCTCTTCTCTGGCTACATCGCACTTGGACTCCTGTACTCCCTACCAAGTGGGCCGTCTCCTCTTCACACCCGCCTCCGTATTTCCATTCTTCCATAGTAATGCTCCAACTAACGTCCCTTACATCTCCACTCTTCTACCAACATTTGATCTCCAGTCACTTGAGAACCTGTACTCTTCCCTCGTTGTTTCAACACATGATTTTAACACCCGTTACGTTACAAGGCCAAAAATCAAAAGATGCCGCAAGGTTCACGCCTGGGCACTAGTCTCATGCATCCTGCTGCCGGAAAAAAAGGCCGAGAGATGGTCTCGTCTTTCAAAAGCAGCCAACACCTGTTAATTTCCCCCAGTACCAGACATTCAGAGATTACTTCGTTCCCCTGCAGCAGTGCGCCCATACCACCAGACCAGCGCTGCCTCCATGTGGCACCTGATAAACAAAGTCATCAAGAAGACACCATCGAGTGCTTTCCACCATAGCCCGGCCCAATATGCACAGGACTTGCTAAGTACTTGGTCTGAACAAACACAGGTAAACAATTTTCCAGCCCCCATTAAAGAGGCACTCTGTGAGAGGCTGGTAGAAAAGCTGGTAGGAAGAGGGTTAGAAGATGGGTGTTATATTTTCTATGGGTTAAGTGCTTATAAACAATAGCAAGCAAGAGAGGAATTGCATAAGCTTACTCTCCGCTTTGTGTTTATAAACAATGACCGAGGGCCCGGATGAATTACCGATTTAGAATTCTGTAACCTAAGTGAGATGTGCAGAGATTCAAGACTTGTAACAACGAATCTGATTGGTGAAAGGGTGGAGGAGGAGAAAATTCAATTGGTTCATGATTGTAAGATCACGCCCTTTGGGGAGGATCTTAAAAATAAAGTTAAAAATCACTGGAATAAAGATTTCAATACGTCACTGCAAAGTTCAAGTAGGATCTTGTATACGTGTTCTCGGGGGATTCCTTGAGTGTACCTCAAAGAAGCACGCTGTATAAGAATTAACGGAAGAAAGAAAAGAAAGACCCTACAATTTTCATTCCCCTAATTAGATGATCATAACTGAAGGAAAATATTATAACTAAATGGAACTTGACAAAGTGAGGAAACAGTGGGAAACAAAAACAGTAATAACAAAAGTGAAAACAAAAAGGAGAAAGTGGCGAAAGTGGCGAAAGGGACAAAGGCGGAAGACAGCGGAGGAAGGTGGGCAAAACACTCTCTACCCAAAAAAATATCCGCACCCTACGTCTAATGGCTGCATTATTACAGGCGAATGAAGATGGCGACGTACCCATCACTGAGGACGAACTGCTTCGTACTCTTGTCACAAAAAAAAAAAAAAAAAAAAAAAAAAAAAAAAAAAAAAATACCGGGGATGATGGCGTCACCTATCAAATCCTCCACCCCCTCCTTAAAGGCCCTGGCAATCCCTAGCTGCGACTTTAAAACCTTTGCTTCAGCAAGGGATATGCACCTCGTACCTGGATATCTAGTACCATTGTGTTCATCCATAAACCTGCCACATACATGTTCAGGCCTCTTTCACTCACCTCCTGTTTCTGTAAAGTCCTTGAACGTATATTTCTCACTCGCCATATGTTTCTACTACAGGATAACCTATCGCCGCAACTATATGGTTTCTTACCACATATGAGCACACACCACTGCCTGATGGACCTATATGCCCGCCTCTCCCCTACCAGTGAGGTAGCATTTCTTGATCTCAAGAGTGCTTTCGATGTAGCTCGTAGAATTTGGCGCTCAAGACAACCTCTCAAACAGGACTTCACGTGTACTATTCCAGGGAACGTGCAATACCCCCAGGGAATTTGAACTTGGTACTCCACAGGGTTGGGTCTTAAACCCCTTCCTCTCGCCCTGATATACTGCATGCTATCCCTTCTCCCCAACATTCCCGGCACAACTGTCACCTGCTACGCTGATGATATCTGTGTATACTCCACCTCTGCTGCCGACCTACAGCGCCTCCTTCACTCCCTCTACGAGTCGATATCGGCCCATGGCCTCATCCTTTCCCCAGAAAAGAGTCGAGTATTCTCTCCTAGGGCCCCCTGAACACTGCCAGTGTTCACTGCAGGAGACAGTGTCATCCCACCCTGCGCACATTACCTGTATCTGGGAGCGCCAGTACGCATCACTCCAGCCATACTGCTCGACAGCGCCTCTATCCCATGATCCAAGACCTCTTCTACCGGCTAGAATAGCGCTTTATCCCCTTTAAATGGCTCACTAACATTGCCGCTGGACTATCTGTTCTCTTGGGAAGAACCATCTATGTAGCCTTCATTTGGTCAGTCATAGACTACCTCTCCCCCAGCCATTGGTCAACTCTCCAAAACCTCCTTGGTGCCTTTAGAAATATTCCAGAACAGAGTGATGCGGTATATTCTTGGATGCCCAACCTCCACATACAGACCAAACTTAGTTTTCCTTCAGTTATTGAAAGAATACACTCTAACATCTCCTTCGGCGTCAAATGTCTTCACGCACCCCATCTGGTCCCGCACTATTCCTATGACCTAAGATCTTCACTTGATCCCGCCGCACCCCGCCCTCCGCTGCGTCCCAGCGTTCGCACCCTGGTTAACAAAATGTGCTCCACTTTGCCGCGCCTTCGCATCGAAGTCCCTATAGCTGAGGTTAATCACGCACAACCTCATGTCACCTTCACACTCATTTAAAAAATAGACCCACCACTCCTCCAGAAATAACTATCCCTGGATCACATCACCGTCGTATCCTCCTCCATCCCTGCCGCGCACCATCCCTACGTAGACGGGTCATTACAACCAGACGGTAGCGTGGGCTGCGCCGTCTATTCACCGGATGTAGAACCACTTAAGGGAGGCTGGGTTGGTCGCAGGTCACCCAACTCGTCCAGCTCGACGTACTACGAGCTACTGGCACTCCTGTTGGCTGTTAACCTACTCTGCGGCGATTGAATGGCGTGGTAATGTGTGACTCCCAGCCCGCCCTAGAAGCCATCTCGTCTCCACAACCCATACACCGTCCCCTCATCCATCACATTTTACAATAGTTAGTCACAGCTCAAGAACACTCACCATAAGCTTTATGCGCATTCCCTCTCACATTGGAATCACTGCCAATGAAATGGCAGATCTCCTCGCCAAAAACTACCACTGCCCGACAATGCCACACCCTCCCCTTTCTGCTACAAGAAGATCATACACTCTGTCGCTCCTTTAGCCACTCTTCACCGCATGAGTGCAGAGCCTGCACAAAGCATATCAATACAACACTACGTCCACTTCCGTGTCTCTCTCCCGAGCTATCGTAAGCACGGACTCCTCGTTCGCAGACATAATATCGTGACTACACAGCTTCGCCTTGGTTACAGACCGCTGTGGAAAGTCTCTGAGGCGGGGGACGTACCGCACTACTCTACCTGAAAGCTATGCGACCGTCCTAACGCTAACAGTCTCCACCACTAATGCCTCGAAAGCCCCTCAATGAGAGACCTATTGGCCCAAAGCCAAGACTTAATACATGTGTCACTTTCTCTTAACTTACAATAAGCTAGACACTGTCCTAATTCGATACCCACTTTTTAGCGGATGCTAAAGCTTACCTCACCTTGATTACTAATATATTTCCTAGTGTGGTCCTTGTGGTCTGTTGCAGTCTACTTCCTTCTTATGTTTTTATTATTACCGTACAGCTTCACTGTACGTAGTAACGTGACCTGCGCGCCACGCATACTGTGTATAAATAGAAAGTACTTAATGCACTAGGTTTGTCGTTGTATGGTGTATGGGCGTAATAAATTTATATAAACAAAAATCATGCACTTAAGAAACATATTCTTTTTCATTAACCTTCGTCCTGTTTCATTTCCTACTTCTTCACCGCCATTGCAATTTTTTTTTTCTCTTCTCGCCTCCTTTTCACTTAAAAAAATCACAATAATAAGCTCGTTTTCTTTTTCTTTTTCCACCTTCTCAGTTTTACTTTCATCCCATTTCACACTCTGCCAACCACAATCTTATAACGTTTCCTCTCCTCTGTCCTCCTCATCTTTCCCTCTCCTTTTTCACTTTCTCCTAGTCTTCCACTTCACTCTAATTTACATTCTTCTTCCCATCATGTCTTTTCTTTCAACCTCCTCACCTTTCTCTCTCCTTTCTCCTCTTCCTCCTCATCCTCTACTTCTTTCTCATTTTACACCACTTCATACATCATTTCTTCTCCGTTTTTTCCTCCTTATATTCTACTCCATTCTCATTTTACACTCATTCACAAACCTTTGCATCTCTTTGTCCCCTTCTTTCTACTCTACATCTTTAACTTCGTTTTCGATTCATTCTCCTTCACCAACCACGACATCTCTTTCATCGTATTTCAATTTTCATTTCACACCTTTTCATTGCGCCTCTTCCTCTCCCTTTTCATTCCTTCTATCTCCAACTTCCTTCTCTCCCTTCCTCTAGTCCTCACCCCTATTGCTCAGACTCGACGCTGTTCCTGAAGGAAGAGAAACATTTAATCTTATTTCCCAGCTGCATTTTCCTCCGTCCCGCCAAAGGCACAATACCGGACCCTCCCCTAACGTCCTTCGCCATCCCCGGCCGGCCGCCTAGGCTCTTGTATTCCCCTAAAGGCCTAAACCAATGTTTATTGATCCGTCTAACTTGAGAATAGTCCCCGAGGAACATTAGCATAGGCACGTATCATCTCAGTATCGGGAGCCACTTCAAGTGGATTTACGGTCTTCAAGACGTCTTATACTAAGCCATTCTTGGGGTGGTTTCCTTTTCCTTTTCACTTGTTATTCTTTTCAATGTCTTCTTTCCTCCTCTGTTTTCTCTATCAATGAATACACTTTATGCTAATTCTTTTGAATGATTAACTTTTTCTCACTATCTCCATGTCTTTGGTTCTCTCCTTTCTGTCTTTGGCTTCACCTTATACTAATTAGTTCTCAGGGGTAGGCTTCTTTTTATTCTCTTTTTTTTCCAACTGTCTTTCCGACTTTGTTCCTCTCCTTTCTCCATTCTTGGACACACTTTATGCTAATTGATTCTCCAGAGTGAATTCTTTTTCATCCCTTCTCTCTCTCTCTCTCTCCTTC
>NC_134793.1:6747637-6750137 GCF_046742065.1 Oratosquilla oratoria
ACCCCCTCTCTCTCTCTTTCTCTCTCTCTCTCTCTCTCTCTCTCTCTCTCTCTCTCTCTCTCTCTCTCTCTCTCTCTCTCTCTCTCTCTCTCTCTCTCTCTCTCTCTCTCTCTCTCTCTCTCTCCCTCTCTCTCTTTCGCTCTCTCTCTCTCTCTCTCTCTCTCTCTCTCTCTCTCTCTCTCTCTCTCTCTATCTATCTATTTATCTATCTATCTATCTATCTATCTATCAATCAATCTCTTTCTCTCTCTTTCGTTCTCTCTCCCCCTTCTCTCTCTCTTTCTCTCTATCTATCTCTCTCTTTCACTCTCTTTCGTTCTCTCTCCCCTCCTCTCTTTCTCTTTCTCTTGTTTAGAATATTTTTAATTTTATACGTGGTATTCACTGTTCATTATCTTCACATGTCTTCTAATAGTACATTTTTCTTATTGGCCCCCTAGATTCATTTTCCATGTATGACTATGATTCTCTTTTAATTGCTTATCAATATTTTCTTAAACTCTTTATTCTTATGGCGTTTATAAAAATACATTTCTTTACTTTGAGCTTCATTTTTTTCAATATCTTATTTGTTTTTGGCTCAGCGAGGTAGCTAGACATGATAGCCTTTGCTAGAGCTCAGAAGCTTCAGGTCTTATGTACTTGGTGACGTCACTCCCAACTCCTTTTTCAAATTCTTGAATAAGATTGTGTGGAGAGAGGAAATGAGAAAAGGCTCGTTGCTCGTTGGTCGTTGCTCGTTGCTCGTTGCTCGTTGCTCGTTGCTCGTGGTTGCTCGTTGCTCGTTGCTCGTTGCTCGTTGCTCGTTGCTCGTTGCTCGTTGCTCGTGGTTGCTCGTTGCTCGTGGTTGCTCGTTGCTCGTTGCTCGTTGCTCGTTGCTCGTTGCTCGTTGCTCGTGGCTCGTTGCCTTTCCCTCCGCTTTCCTTCTTTCCTTTGCCTTGGCTTTCCTTCCCTTCTCTTTCCTTCGTTCAGATTAGCTCTGCCGGCTCTGATGCATACATGCTTATGATCTGGTGGCGGCACACTAGGCTAGCATGCTACTTACATTTGCTACTTCGTTTGAGTAGAAACGACATCGGTTACAATACTTTAGACTTCCGTAAGAATATCTCAATGATATGTCTAACATTCGTATAGGTTTTATTTCTCTTAGTTCATCATTCAGCTTTTCATTATATCATCCAAGAGTAATTTGACATTTGGAAAATTGAATAACAAAATATCGTAACCGGAATCGTTTCTACTCAAAGGAAGTGGCAAAAACAAATAGCATGCTGGCGAGAAATGCTTAGTGTGCCGTCACCTTAAGCTTTTATATATATATATATATATATATATATATATGTGTGTGTATATATATATTATTTTTTTTAGTGAAGTATTACTGCCACGGAGTGATAATTCACTAAAAAAAAAAAAAAAAAAAAAAAGCGAGCTTAAGGTGACGGCATACTAGGCATTTCTCGCTAGCATACTATTTGTTTTTTTGCCACTTCGTTTGAGTAGAAACGATTTCGATTGCCACGGGTCAAGCAAGACCTCTCTAACTCACCAGGTTTCTCTTGGCCCGTGGGTTGGGATCGAGCGCGCGAACTCTCACGCTCGCTTGCTTGGTTGCGCGCTCAGCATCGTGAAAAATTAATGTCCAGCGTTATTGTGTGAAGTCAATATCATGTGTCATTGCCTTATTTCCCTGTCCAGTGGCGTGTCCCGGGCTTATATCCAATATATATGTCCAGGCTATCGGACGTAATCAGTTTCAGGTGTTAGTGTCCGACAATATCGCAGCAAACGATCACCCGTGACTGTTATCACACAATGCATTTAGCATAATGTTTTCAAATATTGTTTGGTCTTGTTGAATACGGGTATGGCTTTTGTTTTCAATACTACTTTTCGGTTATCGTCGGCTATTGGAAAATTTGTCATTTGGTTTTGGTTTTGTTTTGTTTTCTTGTTTTAGTCTTTCTTTCGCTCTTTTCTGTTTTCTTACTGTGGTGCAATTATCCCGTAAAGGTCTGCACGTTATTGTCATGTATTGGTGTAATTGTTTCTCTCTCTCTCTCTCTCTCTCTCTCTCTCTCTCTCTCTCTCTCTCTCTCTCTCTCTCTCTCTCTCTCTCTCTCTCTCTCTCACCTCTCTCTTTCTCTCTTGCTGAGCTCCTACTATTATGTCGTAATTCAGCCTCTGTCTCATTGTGATGAAGAATTCGACAGATTTGATCTTACTTCTTATTTTATGGAGTTCTGTTACCACTCTCCGTCAGGAACGTAGGTATTCTTTCGTGATTTTGTTTGTTTTGACACAATTCCCAGTCTTATTTGACAGTTGTTGTTTTTTCTTGTAATTTGCATGGATCAGTTATTGATCGTAGTTCCACTCAAACAAATTATTTCTGACTTTTCTTAAATTGCACAACTTCTGAAGTGTTTTTTTTTTTTTAATCATCTGGGAGCATGATAAACAGCCATGTCAGGATTTTCGAGAGGGTAGCCTGGTT
>NC_134793.1:6760137-6762637 GCF_046742065.1 Oratosquilla oratoria
AACCTAACCCAACCTAACCTAACCTAACCCAACCTAACCTAACCTAACCAAATCTAACCAAACCTAACCTAACCTAACCAATCCTAACCTAACCTAAAGTAACGTAACTTAACGTAACGTAACCTAACCTAACCTAACCTAACACTTAACCTAACCTATTTTGGTTTACGTCCAGAGTGCATTTGTGAATGAGGAAAACCCGGACAGGTTTTCCGTGAATCCGGAGCTTTGATGAGTTTGTCTAAATTATATACATTAGACCAGTGGTTCCCAACCCGTGTGCCGCGGCACCAAAGAGTGTCGTGAGATCGACTGAGGGTGCCGTGAGATCGACTGAGGGTGCCGTGAGATCAACTGAGGGTGCAGCCAACATTCAGAACAAAAATTATTTTCGTATCACCGACTCTCTCTGTCATCCATTTTTGTTCATTAAAGCACCATCGGTGTAGAGATGAGTATTTTCATATTATCCAGGGACAAAATTTTGTTACACTGATGTTGAATCAACAAAATATGACAAACTAGAATTTAGATTTTCTAATAAGGGTGCCTGGGACTTCTGAAAGGCTTGGCAAGGGAGCCACAAGCCAGAAAATGTTGGGAACCACTGAATTGATTAGACACTCGCTAGCCAAGCGGGTGAGAGCATCGCCGCTTAAGCGGCCCATACACGATCAATTATTTTGCGCAATTTCTTTGTCAATTCAGAGTATTGACAATGAAATTGCGCAATATGATTGATCGTGTATGGGCCGCTTTAGAGGGGGTTTACACGGCCGTCGATGGTTCGTCGAACGCGGTTCGACAGACACGTGTTTAAAGTGATGTGTGAACGTGTGAACGGGGTATTTGGGGTTTAACCAACGTGTTCGACAACCAAATACCCCGGAGGTCTGGCATGGACAATCGGTGGTATTCTTAAAATAAATCTTTCCTTATATAAATCTTATATAAATCCTTGAAAGGAAAATATTTATATATGGAAAGATTTTTTTCAAGAATACCACCGTAAGAATTACGGTGGTATTCTTTAAAAAAAATATTTCTTATATAAATCTTTCTCATCCAAGGATTTGTACAAGATTTATATAAGGAAATATCTTTTTTAAAGACTACCACCCAATGTTCCTCCTAATTTTTTGCTGGGAGTGAGCGTAGAAATTTATTTGTATGCAAATTTTGCCTATTTTGCAAAGTATGCGCGCACCCATACGAGCCTCCATACTGACTGCCGAAAACAGTACAAACGATCTCAAAACTTCATTTGAAATTATGAAAATGTGCACATACAGTTCAAAGGTCATAGGCAGATTCTCATAATCACATTTTTCTCTTGTTTTTGTGTTCATTATTATGAAGTTATATGATTGATTTCTTTAATAATAAAAAATAAATTTCATCTTGAAAATTTTGTGTGTACACAAGGGAGCATTGGACATGGTTGTGAGAGACGACAAGCTAACAAATAATTATTATTCATTCGAGAAGTGGATTCGGAATAGAAAATTCTCAATCGACTGAGACCCTATTTTTCTGTCAATCTAAATTATTTTTGCTGGAACAAAAATCTATAAAAATGAATAGAAATTGAAATAAAAGAATTAATCTTGGATTTTTACAGTGACCTGAGCCCACCGAGAGGTCAGTCATTTCAAGGACGCATCTTCAAAACGTGAGATCTGCAAACGTAAAGGCGTTCATGGTTTGCATATAGATGATGAAATTACCATCACTTGCTTATCAATAAGATTCACTGGTCACTAGTGCGGACACGCTTAATACTGCAATCACAGGAACATTACAAACATATGTAAATATAAGTCATAATGTAATCATGATTATATAGGCAGGAAATCATCAATATACAATATACATACACAACATAACATACATATATGTAAATACAAAATGTCAGAATGAGTACATGATTTTTAGACAGGCATACACGGGCACGCGCACACACACACACACACACACACACACACACACACACACACACACACACACACACACACACACACACACACACACACACACACACACACACACACACACACACACACACACACACACACACACACACACACGGATGCACACACACACACAGACACACACACACACACACACACACACACACACACACACACACACACACACACACACACACACACACACACACACACACACACACACACACACACACACACACACACACACACACACACACACACACACACACACACACACACACACACACACACACACACACACACACACACACACACACACACACACACACACACACACACACAAACATACAAGTAAACACGGTAGCATACACGCATACCCATATCAAAGAATTGGAATTAGACTAACGTATAATCAATTCATAAAGGAGGAAGTGAAATATCACCACGGGATTCCACACAGGCGTTCCTGACCAACACTATAGTGAAAATGCATAAAAGAACAGTGAAATTTTGATGGCTTAATCTTAATG
>NC_134793.1:6767637-6770137 GCF_046742065.1 Oratosquilla oratoria
GGGATACAGGGATGACCCGTCATCCACGAGGAGCTAAGATGATAGGGGGGAAGGGCGGTGGATGGGCGTGGAATGGGCGGGCGTGGGTATTTACCTTTTGACTTGGCTACCTCTCTTACAAAGGGGAAAAAGCCTTTGATATATAAATAGAGATAGATGGATAACTTTGCCTTCCTAGCAGTTCTCTACGTTTCAAATTAAATCATACTTTCACAAAACAAAGAGGAGCTTTGTAACCAGGCATATTAACACACCACACTTATTGAATTTACAGTTGCAGATAGAATTTAGTGTTTCTATACATATGTAACAGGAATTTTTGTGTTCAACTGCACGTTCATCCTAAACCACTTTATCATTGTTTCATCTTCGGTGTCACAGGGTAGTCTGCATATGAGACAACCGTCGATGGAAGAGGAGACGAAGGAAGGGGACGGACGCCCGCAGAGTTCATGGCTGGGACAAGTTGGTCGAACCTGTCGAGAGCTGTTTGGAGTGAGAAGGAAGGGTGTCTACATGGGAGCTTGTTCGGAGAGACCGTGAAGGGGACTGGCGCCGACGTGTGAGTGAAGCAACGCGCTCCCTGGCGTATGCCTCCAATTGATGATGGTGATGATCTACTTCCATTCCCCCATCCTTCTCCCGCCCTTACCAGCCCGTGTACCTCCTCGCGCATCCACCACTCTGGCTCTACAACCACCTCCTTAAACCATATCTGTTCCCCATGACCTCAAACACTAATGACACACTTTCCTGGAGGGGAAGGACCTATAACCTTCCTCTCCGCCCCCAGGATTCTCCTCGACGCTGGTCCTATCATCTGCGCCCGCGACGACCTCAGCCACTCAGGAGAAGACTCTTCGCCCTCCCTCGCCCCCTCCTGCTTCCCTCGGCAAAGGACTCCTGAGGCCGAGGACCTAAGTAACTCCATTTCCTGCTCATCTTGTTACTTCCTTATCGGCACTGGATATTAGTTTACTGACACACGCACGCGCACTTGTGAATGTACACCTCACGCACACACCCACACCGTCATACATATATATATATATATATATATATATATATATATATATATATATATATATATATATATATATATATATATATATATATATATATATATATATATATATATATATATATATATATATAGAAAAAACACTAGAAGCACAAGGAAAATTACAGAAATGAGACCGAGCGCTTTCGTCTATTCAGTACACTTTAAAGTACCACACCTTGAAAAATTGTGAATAAACGAAAGCGCTCGGTCTCATTTCTGTATTTTCCTAGTGGTTTTTTTCTGCATACTATAATCACGCGTTCAAGTGATTTCTTCTACATATATATATATATATATATATATATATATATATTATATATATATATATATATATATATATATTAGGAACAGATTCTCATTAATAACACTGAGTTGAACACAACAGCACTCTGACACTGATTAATCTTCTTTCTAATTTCCTGATTTCTTTTGATTGTAGATTTTGCTTCACAAGGATTGGCAAAAACAAGTCGTCTTAAGTCTTCAGCTTTTAATTAATGTTTCGACTACAAGGAGTCATCAGAACAATGAAAATAATTTCAGTCTTGCACAGTTACATGATACAAAGTTGACAATCTTACACGGGAAATATGGGTTTATATATTGGGGGCCAGAGAACTGGGAGACCTGACCCTCTGGGATCGTCTCAAAGTTGGGACGTCATGCTGAGGGTGAGGGTGAAGGTGGGGAGAGGGGAGGAAGGGGGGAGGAGGTGGTTTAGGCAGGGGAACGCTACTTCTAAGTCTAGTGGATGAATTGTGCAGTGGGATGGCTGTATTCATATTAGATTTAATAGTGATGACTGGAACTAGTTCCTTTATATAGACGGCGTCTAACATTTTTAGATTCTTGATTTTGCTGCATTGTGTGACTATCCTGGTGTTATTACAATAGTCTCTGGAGGTATTGCAAATGTTGTTGTTTGATTACCCTTTCTTGCAAATGTGTGTGTGGATTTTCTGTAAACCGAGACAGTTAGTCACGACTTCTTATCACGAGTATATCTAGGAAAGGTGATCAGAAGTCGTGACCAACTGTCCTCAGTTTACAGATAACTCACCCACACAGGCAATTATTTACACTTTTATTCACCACACGTTGCTTCGGGTCTTTATGTAAGAGCCCTTAGGTTATAAAGTCCACATCTGGATAATGAATTAGTAATGATACGGTCACAATTGATGAAAATAGGATATCCAGACTGTTTTTTGAAGCCCTTAGCAAAGCAAAACCCATTTATCATAAAGAAAACCCAAAATCTAATAACAAGTATTATTGGGACAATAGATACATTAAATTACGCGTACTTTACAACGACCCTATCGACAATGGTTCTAAATTACTTCTGATCAATTTAAATTTACCTTCAATAATCCCAATAACCTATTTTCAAAAGCAGTGAATGTCCACAGAAGAATTCAGGAGAATTTGTTAAAA
>NC_134793.1:6777637-6780137 GCF_046742065.1 Oratosquilla oratoria
CTCTCGGGGGTGTGGGGACTCAGACGGATGGATATCAGGGGGTCGGGCATGCAGCAGTGTGTTGTCTTTCAACCTGCTGATGGAGCAGTGAGCGATATGATTATGGACGTGCTTCTGGAGGCGAGTGTTTGGTAGTTGAGGAGGAAAAGAAGAAAGTATTTGTGTGTGATAAAGGTATTTAGGTGTTGTTTTGATGTTGGCATGGTGGACATTCATACCTCAATCCCTCTCGTTGATTTCGATGATTACATTATACAAACAGCAGCGTTCAATTCTACACTGTCTCTCACAATCGGTGTTGCATCGTTTACGATTAGCAAAGGATTTGGTCAGGTCGTGGAATCAAAACAGTGAGTTTTCTTTTGACGCGTCCTGCCCTCGAGCGTGGGAAAGGCAGTTACGAGTCTCATGACTTGAATAAGATGAGAGACACGTGGGCACAAATACGGCTTATCACGTGACCACCATGATTAAAATCAGGGTTGTCCACTACACTCCCTTGCGCTTCGCTAGCCCATCTACATAAAAACATAAGAATGAAGGAGACTGCAAGAGACCATAAGGTCTACACTAGGAAGTTCCGTGTCCATTACTATCTATCATCCCCATCCATAAAGTAATAACCTTCTCTTAAAACATCCAATAGCTTCAGCGTTGACTATTTGATTGCTAAATCTATTCCACTCGTTAACCACTCTATTCGTGAATCAATTCTTGCCTATTTCCTTCTTAAATCTAAATTTGTCCAATTTAAATCCTTTACTGCTTAATATGATGACCTTGTCTGCACCACCCTTGCTAAAGCCCATGACCCATTTGAATACCTCTATCAGATCACCCTGCACGACTTTCCTCGCAACATAAGCCATTTCGGGTCAATTTGTCGACCCAAAACTTTACGGCAAGCTGAGTGCGCTCACCTGTGTACCACAAACAGAATACTAACATTACAATAACAAAGCAACTAAGGATCAGTGCTTGACTATAGGACAACAGGAAACACATACAGCCCTGCTGAAACTCAAAACTCACCAGAACAATAGATTAGAAAGGCAATGCATAATTTCCTGTTCATTTTTAATTCAAAATTGATCACTGAATATAAAGAGACGAAAATAAAAAAAATACTTGGCCATGATATGGAAAATCTGGGGAAAAGGCGGTACACATTAAGATAAATGAATAGATAAGTAAATTAATAAATGAATTAATAAATAGGTAAATAAATAAATGAATAAACAAATAAATAAGTAAATGAATACACAAATGAATATATAAATGAATAAGTTAATGAATAAACGAATAAATATACAACTAAAATAACAAAATGAATGAATAATTAAATAGATACATATAAATAAATAAATACATAAATAAATGAATAAACAAATATATAAATTAAAAAATATATATATAAACAAATAGATAGTTAAACAAATAAATGAATAACAATCAATCAATAAAGAAATAAAGCAACCTGTCAATAAATAACTAAGTGAATAGATAGATAAACGAACAGACAAAAAAAGAAAAATAAATAAATAAATAAGTAAAGCAAAGGAAGGAAATTATGAGAAACGTAATCCAACTGCTCAACAAGAATTTATGACGAAAATCTCCTCCAAGTTCAAAGCGAACTGACCGAAATACACAGACACGATTCTCTGCCTGAAACAAGTGAACGACATACGAAAACAGAACACAAGATAATTTCATGTTTGTCAGGAAGACCGTGACACGATTCCATTCTTCTTCGTTATATTGCCCCCAATAAGGTCAACGTTTGTATTAAGAGAATGGTGCTCAAGGAAGCTTGACTCATACCAAAAACAATTCGGGGGACGCGACGGCGTGGGGGACGACGTTCAGACTTTTTTTTTTTTTTTTTTTTCCGTGGTTTGCGGGACTGGTACCCGTCCGGGTCTCAACCTTGCAGATGGTCCGGAACTGGTCACACAGGAGACGGTGTCCGCGGTATACCACTGCAAGGACGAAACCCGAAGAAAACAGATGTCGTGATGCCCAGGCCACCTCAAGTTCGGGGTAAGCACTATTTGAGGGAAGGTGTGTGTGTGTGTGGGTGTGTGTGTATGGGGGGGATCATTAATCAGAGAGGACGCCCTTCCTAACTTCTGCACTATGCCCAGGATCCGAACAGGTGCCCGAAATCCACACGCGGTTACCAGACACGCGCAATACCACGGAGCCACGGTTGGTATCAGTGAATCCGCGAATACACTTCTTTCCTTCCTCCGCCTTCTTCAATCCACTGCCGACTATCTTACATTCCTTCCCCATTCCTCCCCTTCCAGGTCATTTCTACAATGACATTCCGGATCTCTTCTTCGTTTTATTGCTTCGTTCTTGTTAAAATTCAACTTAAATTTTTCTATTTTTTTCTCAAAATTTATACCGACTCTCCCAATTCTTCTTCTGTATCGCCTATTACCATCATGTCCATTTATTCATCAATTTTTGAGGAAATAGATACAATTTCCTA
>NC_134793.1:6785137-6810137 GCF_046742065.1 Oratosquilla oratoria
GACAATCCAACCTCGTTACAGGTCACTAACCAAGTCTTTACCGTGAGTGGCGTCCTTGGAGGAACAAAAGACGAGACACCTCGAGACTAAGCTATGCCCAAGTACAGTGGTTGTGTAGTGAGATGCTCTCCTGGGGCTGTAGTCTGTGCGCTCCAAGAAGTCTCTTCAGGGTGCAAGAGAAGCGAAAAATCTTCAACAGGTTTATTTTAATTCAAAGCAGAGCGGATGAATCCTTTGGCTTGGAGATACAAATCGACTGAGCTGCCTAGCTCGAACCTTTGCGTTAGGCACGCCCTTTGCCATTGCAAAGCCTCCATTTGTAACATTAAGGTCACCAGCCTTGCCGTTGTCGACGATACTGTACTTGTTGCGGAGTCGTTGGAGGTCCTGGGTCAGTCCACTGGAGAGGGAGGCGAGATCGTCGGAGTTGTAGGGGTACAAGACCAAGGACATTTGGGGGTTTTACGGAAAATGCATATTAGTCTGTCCATACATATGGTCAGGACATTTAGGTCTTGGAAAGCTTGACATACCTTGGAGGTGCAAGGTCATGTCAGGAAGTTCTTCAAAAGACTGACATAACCCATGATACTATGGATCCCCTCAACCTGAGTGTATGTCATTGTCAATACAAATGAAATTAAGAAGCGTCTCGGCAGTTTTGGGGGAGTATCACTAATCGGGTAGGCCTATTCAAGACCTTATTACCACCATAATTCGTGAATACCAACTCTGGTTATACAGGGGTGTGGTATACTTTCCAGATGTTCACCTCCATCACAGGATCATGTCCACAAGAGGCAACACGTGGTTGAGGGGTCGAAGAACTACGGAACAGGAGCAATCGTGCCGGAAGTTATTTGGGATGGGAAGGGCGACTGCATAGGGGCTTGCTCAGAGAAACCGTGGAAAGAGCGTCAACGTGATGATGGTGCAGTTAGGTGGCTTTAGCCCAGAGAGGTGAACATGTTTACCTGTTTCGCTTTCATCGTCGTCGTCGTCGTCGTCGTCATCATCATCATCATCATCATCATCATCATCATCATCATCATCATCATCATCATCATCATCATCATCATCATCATCATCATCATCATCATCGTCATCATCATCATCATCATCATCATCATCATCATCATCATCATCATCATCATCATCATCATCATCATCATCATCATCATCATCGTCATCATCATCATCATCATCATCATCATCATCATCATCATCATCATCATCATCATCGTCATCATCATCATCATCATCATCATCATCATCATCATCATCATCATCATCATCATCATCATCATCATCATCATCATCATCATCATCATCATCATCATCACCACCACCATCATCATCATCATCATCATCATCATCATCATCATCATCATCATCATCATCATCATCATCATCATCATCATCATCATCATCATCATCATCATCATCATCATCATCACCACCACCACCACCACCACCACCACCATCATCATCATCATCATCATCATCATCATCATCATCATCATCATCATCATCATCATCATCATCATCATCATCATCATCATCATCATCATCATCATCATCATCATCATCATCATCATCATCCAGGGATCGCGTTGGTTCACTCCCACGACGGCGCCAGTCCCCTCCACGGTCTCTCCAAGGAGCAATCTCCCATGCAGGCACCCTTCCTTCCCACTCCAATCAACTCCCGATAGATTCGATCAACTTGCCCCATCGCATGTGCCATTTTCCCTCCTTTCTGCTGAGCCATGTGAAAATTTGCTCTTCATCTCCTTCCTAATGACAGACAAGTTTATTTAGCTGAGGTAAACCCACTAAGGAGCAAAAGAATGTGTAATCAAGTGGGTAATCCCGTGAGAGTTAATTACTCGTGATAAAACTGTTCTTGCACTAATTATCCCCCAATCTCACGGGTTTGGCACAAATGGCTTATTATTTTGCACTCACGGGGTATTAGCTCGTCCTATTATGAAACACCCTCGGTAATTTTTTTTATATTATTATTATTATTCTGAAAATGGCAGACGATTCTCCTACATAACCCAAGTGGGCCTAATTGATGATTATATTAATTACGGTCACAAATTCCCCCCTGTTGGGAGGCTAGACCGGTGCCCTTGGTTCAACTTCGCCAGTGGTAGCGTTCGAACAGCCATCCCCTCAACCTTCGCCACAAGTAACTTCGCCCTAACTCACTCGGGAATCGTGAACATTTGCGACATTATCATATACCTATTTTTGAGGCAGTCATGAACCTTCACATGGTTTCAATATAGACCAAAATCTTCTATATATCTTTCAATAAAATTTAACTTCGACCTGACATCGCCAATCTCAATAGAATTATTCTATTATTGTCGGGCTCAAGTCAAAGTGGACTTGTCTAATATCATCAAAGTCCTAAGATTGACTCCCAACAGTCCTCGTTACGGCTATGGATGTCCAATCATACAAGCTTTGCATCAGATAAGCACCTCTTGACATAAACTGATATATCTCTTTCGTAGCACACAGGGCGCAAGTGCAAAATGCCCACCAAGATGAGAGGTTGACTCATCAACATGTAACACCAACAACAAATTACTGAGAGCCGGAGGAAAAAGTAGCGTTTCTTTTCCAATGAGGAATATCTAGTCCCTGTTTGTCACACGTGGGTACCAATTTCGTTATATATACTGCCACATACCATACATATTCTATTTCTTAAAATAAACATATAACCGAGGGTATAATTGTAACTCGTTGTAGTTTATTGTGTCCCGTTGCCATGGGATTCCAGGTTAAAAGGATCGACGATATGACGTCACCAGCGTCCTCTGCATTCGAATGAAAATGTGACTTCGTATACTGAGTTGTATTTTATATTGTTTTTCCCCTATGTAAATGTATCACTACTATTGTGAATATAAATCTATACACATTATTTTGTAGGGATACACGTTAAAAAAAAAAGGAAAAATCCAATGGATGGGGTTGTTCTGTTGTACGTTAAAAAAATGTCCATGCCTGCATTTTAAAGAGAGTTTAACAGGATGCATATGATAGTTTGTGGGTAGAATTAACCCAAACAAATGGACAAAAGATTAATGTAGGTGTAATATATAGGCCAAAAATATTATCATTAGCTGACGACAAACTGTTGTTTCAAGAACTGCCTAGTTTCTGCAACCGGGACCTATTGTTAATGGGTGATTTCAATTTTACTGACATTGATTGGATCACCCTTGAACATGGCCATATAGGTAGTCGCTTGATAGATTTTCTCGGTCGCAATTACTTAGTTTAACATGTAAAAGAGCCCACAAGACATGGAAAGTTACTCGATCTATTGATCATTAGCCGCGAGAGCATAATAACTAATGTAGAAGTTGGTGAAACTATTGCAAATAGCGATCACAACTTAGATTGAAATTGCTAAAAAAAAAATAGATACTTGTATATCTAAAATACCCGATTTTAGTAAAGCTCAGTTCATAGAACTACGTCAGGAGCTTCAGCTTACAGATTGGGAGGCAAAATTAAGCGAAAGACCTGTAGATCAGATGTGGGAAATATTTCAAAATATGCTAAGATTATTCATACCCAAATCCCGTTTAAGGACAGACGCTCCCCCCAAATCAGGCTCACCCAAAGTGGCTCGTCAAAGAAACTGAAAAATTATTGATAAAAAGAGACAGGCTTACAAGAAATACAAGTGCTCGGATTCACTTAATGACTATCAAAGTTATGTAATAATACAGAGAGATTTAAAAAAGGCAATAGAAAAACGAAAATGACAATACTAAATGAATATCGCTGATAAATCCAGAGATAATCCCAAAGGATTCTATAGTTACATTAGAGATAAAAAGGTTATTAGGAATCACAGTGGCCCACTATTATCTGCTGACGATCAACTTGAATATTCAAATGAAGCAATGTGTGATCTTTTAAACAGCTATTTTAGCTCAGTATTTGTAAACGACACATCTCAAAGTGAACTTCAAACTAAAACCTGTGAAAATTGTAGGGTAAACTTACTACGGTAAATATAACCAAAGAAAAAAATAAAAGATGTATAGAGAAGCTCAAAATTAATCAAAACTCCAGGGCCTGACGGTTGACATCCAAGAATTTTAAAGGAAATGAAAGATGAGATTTTTGTTCCATTAGAAATTATATATAAAAAAAAAAAAAAAAAATCCATCACATCCGGAGATGTCCCAAGAGAATGGAAGCTGGTTAGCGTTGCTCCCATATTTAAAAAAGGTGACAAAAAGAAACCAAATAACTACAGGCCTATAAGCTTGACTTCAATAGGAAAAATGATGGAAACTATCGAACATCATTTAGAAAATAACTGTTTGATAAATGATAGCCAGCATGGATTCCGACGGAAACGTTCTTGCGTGACTTACTCGAATTCTACAACACAGGCATTACGAATTATGACAAAAGAAACAATACAGACTTTGCAAAAGCTCTTGATACTGTCCCCCACGAAAGACCACTTATCAAATTAGCTTCACACAGAGTAAGTGGTAGCCTATTAAGTTGGACTAGAAATTGTTTGAATGATCGAAAACAGAGAGTTCTTTTAAAGGGCAAAACTTTTAGATGGAAAAATATTGCGAGTGGAGTTCCTCAGGGTTCCGTTCTTAGGCCACTTCTATTCATAGTATATATAAATGATATAGACTACGGACTAAAATATATTGTCTCCAGAGTTGCTGATGATATAAAACTGTGCAGAATGGCAAATGATCACTTAAAGCAATTAGATATTCAAGATTTAGATAAACCACAGAAATGGTTTGAAAAGTGACTAATGAAATTTAACACAAATAAATGCAAGGTTATGTACATAGGTAAAATAACAGTAAGTACGATTATAAGTTATTTGGAAATTCGTTAACAAAAGTGGATAGTGAAAAGGATCTCGGCTTAATTATCAGTAACGATCTAAAATTATCTAAACAGTATATTTCAGCCTCTGGGAAGGCAAACAAGATTCTAGGACTGCGCGATCTTTTGACTTCAAAAGTTCATCTCTCATTAACAAGCTATATTAATCGTTAGTTCATCCACATTTGGAATATGCTGTTTCAGTATGGTCACCGAATTTCATTAAAGACTTTGACAGATTGGAAAAAGTAGAGCGGCGAGCCACAAAACTGATTCCAAATATAAAAAATAAATCATACGAAAATCGACTGAAACATATGAGTCCGTTTTCCCTAAAAAAAAATATAGACCCAGAGGTGACTTGACACAGGTCTTTAAGATTTTAAAGGGTATTGACAACATCAAAAGTGACAAAATTTTCACACTGAATGAGAATCCGACAAGAAATAATGGTCTCAAACTGTCAGGAAATAGATTTAATTTGGAAGTGGGTAGAAACAACTTCTCCAATCATGTAGTTAATGAATGAAACAAACTTTCTGCAGAGGCAGTGCAACATTCGAAGCTTTAAGATTCATTTAGACAAACACCTAAGCAAAATGCAGTGATGACTGCCATTTATTTTCCATTATTTGTTTATTTGTTTGTTTATCATTATTTGCTTGATTTTCATTTATTATTAGTTATCTGTCAATTTATTATTATTTACTATTTACCTATTTGTTTATTATTTAACTATACCTATGCATTTATTTATTTTATCTATTATTATTTATATTATGATAATTTTAATTTATTTTTCTTTTATATAGTTATCATTCTTATAAATGTTTTCTGCATTTGACCTAGTTATGGACCAAAAGGTCTTCTATCGACATGCTCCGCCTTTGTAATCCTTTGAAAACAAAATTAGGAGGAACCTAATTAGAAACATCACTTAAGAGCTTCATCCTAGAAAGGTCACTTCATTAAAAAAAAAGGTCACTACAAAGAAATCTCTTCCCTTTCACACCATTGTTATAACTAATGAAGCAACTGTCGAGGAAATACAACTCTGACGACTTTTTTTTAACGGTTTAGAATTATTCAAGAACCAGCAAAGTCTAATCAAGTTGACAGTTCCTTTACCTCCAAAGAAGACCAAAGTAAATCTTCTGACATCAAGTTCTCCAATCAACCCAAGGCGAAGATGAGGATAAAAGTTTTTCTTTGGAAAAGTAAACATGCAGATACTAGCACTTAGAATTTCAATTAAACATTTACATTAGAATTAGCGTTTTTATCCTTCAGTGAAATAAAAAAAATATATGTATTGATTTTATCCTATTTGTCTACTGTTCAAATTAGAAATTAAAATTAACAATTGAAAATTTAATCCAGCCAAATGTTCGTTTACATATGTCCTCTCTGTTAAATGTCCGGTTGGTCAAATGTCCACTCGGCCAAATGTCTGTTGGTGAAATGTCCGGTTGGTCAAATGTCCACTCGGCCAAATGTCTGTTGGTGAAATGTCCGGAAACCAGGTTCTTAGCCTGCCATACACTATTTATCAGTCAATTAAAGAAAGAACCACGTGCGTCTAAGAACTTTAAGACAACAGGATTAAGTAAAAATCTTTGTCGTACAGGCCACCGGAATTAATGTTTTGTATATAAGAAGGTTATAAAATCGATAAACATATGTAAACACATTGTTAAAATAATCTTAATCTTTGGAAAATATACACAATGCAAACTAATTTAATTAATCATAGTTATCCAATGGAAGGGAGTTACCTATGATGAAGGTGGAAAAAGAAGTCACGGGTCTAGTTCCGAGTTTCTGAGTTTATTCCTGACCGGTTTCGCTTTATGCTTCTTCAGAGAAGCATAAAGCGAAATCGGTCAGGAATAAACTCAGAAACTCGGAACTAGACCCGTGACTTCTTTTTCCACCTTCATCAACTTGTCACAATGTACCAGCAGGAGTTACCTATGTTTAAGAATAGATATAGCTATGTTTTAGGACAGATGAAATTTATGGTTTTTGGATAGGAAATTTATTATTAAGTAATATCTATTCGTTGAAATTTTATTTTTGATTAATTTGTGGTAGTAAGCATTGCAAAACGAAATAAAAAATTTAGATGATAACTTTGATTCGTTTATTCCAACAAAAATGCTAGTATATGAATATATTTTATTATGTTCTAACGAGTCAGACAGTTACTTCTGTGATAAAGTGTACATAAAAAAGAAAATTCACGATTTAATTAAAATGCCTGGCCAAACGAAACTTCTCTTTACAGTACTTGACCTTGTCACAAATTTCCACAACTTATTCGGGGGGGGGGGGAATCTACGGCTGTCGGGACTTCCTGCCAGTGTTTCTTGGTTGATATTGACTAGGTCGGTGGTCACTAGATCGGGTGAAAGTGGACATGAGTTTAGGACATCGTTTCCTAACCTTCTCCGACCATAGCAACCCCTGTTGTCATGTCAAAGCAGTCCAGCACCCTTATCTTGTTATTATAAGAATAAAAGAAAGTGAAGTGTACTACTTGATGATTTATTTTCTTGATTCCTTAGAAATTGAATAAATTGACAATATTGTTTGTAGAAGAAATAAGAACACCCCAGAAAAATAAAATAGCATGAAAAAGTCAAATATGCACAACAATCAGTGATACATATATAAATGTGATTTTTATGTGCATCACTTCCCAGCACCCCCTGTAATTGATTTCGGCACCCCCAGGTTGGGAAACGCTAGTTTAGGACATCGTCAATGTTCTGTGCACCTCATTTAATTTTTGGTGAAGGACAATGCGTTGCTTTTGCCCAAAGCATTATGTCGGGGTATAGAAAAAAAAAAACTTAATTCTCAAGGTGTTGAGATGAGAGGAATGGTTGGATGGGTTTTTATTTATGTATGATATGAGGGTGTACTTAGAATTGACCCCCTTGTTATAGGGGGAAAGTACCATTGGAGTCATAGAAACGACATGCCTACAGTAACACAGTTTGCCAGGTAACCCGCTTAAACTTTTTATTTATTTATTTATTTATTTATTTATTTATTTATTTATTTATTTATTTATTTATTTATTTATTTATTTATTTATTTATTTATTTATTTATTTATTTCATTTATTTATTTATTTATTTATTCATTTATTTATTTATTTATTTATTTATTTATTTATTTATTTATTTATTTATTTATTTATTTATTTATTTATTTATTTATTTATTTATTTATCTATTTATTTATCTATTTATTTATCTATTTATTTATCTATTTATCTATTTATCTATTTATTTATTTATTTATTTATCTATTTATCTATTTATGTATTCATCTACAATCTATCCATGTATCTATTTATTTATTTATTTACTTATTTATGTATCTATTTATTTATTTACTTATTTATCTAGTTGTTTATCTATTTGTTTATCTATTTATCTATCTAATTATTCATCTATTCAATTTATTATTTTATTAATCTTATTACTTTATTTATTTTATTATTTTATTTATTTATTTATTTATTTATTTATCTATTTTTTTTTTCTTAATGCCTACCCAAGTTAGGTGCGTCATACAAGCCGGTCCCTCTTATTAAAAGCTCGTGACTCTAATAAGACGTCAAATACATGCTACTAAAACACCAGCCCAGTTTTGTTACCAATACAGATACATATAGTTCTATTTTTACTCTCCTCTGCTATGCATTTTCATCATCGAAGTGTATACTACACATCGGAGCAAGACTAGTATACGATAACAATTAGATCATCGCTTCGAAATAAGTTTTCATTCGTAGACTTGACGAGAAGTAAAGTTGGTTGTAAACTGCTCAAACGTAGCTTGAAATTTATGATCCGCGAAGGTAAAATACATTCTATACAAGATAATTTAACAAACGATGCCTTTACTTTGCTCCTGTTTGCTTATTCAGTAAGAGTGAGGTGCGCTGGGTATTGAGATTTTTTGTGAAAAGTCAAATATCAAATAGACTAAATCCAGTATTGCTTTTCCCAGTTTGTAATATTCATCTTCAAATACTTTGACTTATGGAGCTCATATCACATTCATTCGCAAAGCTTGTGCAAGCAAAATGGGTTCACAAATCACAGAATCACCAAAAACTGCAGCAATAACCTCTTATAGAATATTGGATTTGATGAAAAAAGATAATGTAGCTCTTGAAGGTGACTTCACGTTTAGCCAAGCTGTATTCAAAAAGGCAGTTTACCAAATTGCCTAAGTTTTTTTTAACTAATCTTCCTAAAGTTAGTTTAGGTTAGCTTACATTCCATTCCATTCCATTCCACTCCATTACGTTACATTACGTTACATTACGTTACATTACGTTACATTACGTTACATTACGTTACATTACGTTACATTACGTTACATTCCGTTACATTACGTTACATTCCGTTACATTACGTTACATTACGTTACATTACGTTACATTACGTTACATTACGTTACATTACGTTACATTACATTATATTACATTACATTACATTATGAAAAAAACTCCATATCAGAAAGGTCACTTTATTTAAAAAGATGTCACTACAAAGACGCCTCTTCTCTTTGCCTCGAGCACATCTCTATAATGCCTTTCGTTCTGTTCTATAATATAGTCGTTCGTGTTACTCTACTGCAAGGTGATTTCCTTTAGCAGAAACACAACGAGGCTCTCCCAAGCCCAGATGAAACCCTGCCCCATGTATTAAACCTAAGCAGAAAAGAGTGGGTAGTATTAAACAGGTTATATTAAGCTATAGAACATGTGTAGAACAATGGCTTGCGTTCCTTTCTCGTCTACGGGAGAGCTGGCCTTGATCGTCGGTAACTAAGTTGCAACTTCTGGCATCTTCTTAGTATGTATACCAAGTATGGATTTTATTTCCAGAAAATTTGAAGGAATAGTTTGTAAACAAACAAACTTAAAGAACGTACTTTTTTATTGTTCATAGGAAGGTTTACTTTTTTATTTAAGAACTTTTGTAGTTTCCTGTCTATATCAATGCCAAGTATGGGCTCTCTATCTTGAGGGAGGACCCGGACCCCAAGAGGTGGCCAAGGGAGCATTTTATTAAATATGATCTTATTCTAACATCACCATAATTTGGGTGCCACTTGGGAGTTCTCCATCTTCAAAAATCAGGGATCCAGTTGTAATGAAAAAAAAAAAAAAAAATTCCTTTCCACCCTAGGTGATTTTTTTTTTTTCTTAAAATCTATTTTAGAACAACTTTAGTATGCATGCTAAGTTAGGAATCTGTCTAAAAAGGAATTTGTAAGCAAAGGAAAAAATTCACATATAGTGATTTTGATATCTCGCGGGATGGTGGGGGGGAGGGATTTTTTTAAACTCCTTTTGGTACAGTAGAGGGGGAGAGAGTGGGTTACGGTTAAAAGAAAACAGGGTTAGTATAATCTCGTTCTTTTTTCGTATTGGTCAGAACTAAACTAACTTTGCATGATCGGCGTTGAGAGAAAAGAGTTTTCCAAACGGGAAATCGAAATGCTTCCGCATTACTCTAACATAATATATAACATCACATCACCACGGAGGAAGATGTGGGTGGGGGGGAGGATAAAAGGGAAAACAGAAAAATTCCGGCGTACGGGAGTTGATTGTTTGCGGTGACAGGAGCGTTTTGCCGTCCAGATGAGCGGAAATAATGAGGGTGATGATGGCGTGTCTTTGATTGTTAAAATAATTGGTGATAATGCTTAACTTGAGTGATTACACTCGCATACGTCCGCACACACAAGGACTCATGCATACATACACACACACATGCGGCCCGAAGCTGATATATATATATATATATATATATATATATATATATATATATATATATATATATATATATACATATATATATACATACATATACATAAATATATACATATATATATACATATATATATATATATATATATATATATATATATATATATATATATATATATATAGATGTATGTGTGTGTGTGTGTGTGTGTGTGTGTGTGTGTGTGTGTGTGTGTGTGTGTGTGTGTGTGTGTGTGTGTGTGTGTGTGTGTGTGTGTGTGTGTGTGTGTGTGTGTGTGTATGTATGTATGTATATATGTATACATACGTGTGTTTCTGGATTCTCCTTTACCTATACGAGAGCCTGCAGGCGTTCAGTTTCAGCTAAGAAATGGTTGTCCTTTATGCAGGATTTCGAAGAGATATGATCGCTATATATCTCTCACTACTAGGAACAAAGGAATCAGGACGGTTCTTGTTTTTTTGTTCAAATCCATTCACTGCATTTGAAAACAAAATTTTGTTTGATATTTTAGCTGCCATCAGGCGATTTTATTTACTTGAAAAAAGTATAATTTCTTTCGTTCCGTTTTCTGATTTAGTCTTTTATGTTATTTGATGCCAAACGATTTCCTTCAGCGGACACAACGAGACTCTGCAGGAAGACTGGGTAGCATTAGACAGGGCAAGGGCATAAGTAAGCAAAACCAAAGACAACCTCAACTAATGAGGATACAACACTGAATGTCCATATGGAGAAATACAGACAATGCGCCACGTTCTTCAGGAATGTCCAACGGATCCTCATCGCTCCGAACAAGACCCCAAGGAAGCAGATGACATTGCCCTTCACTGGATACGGTTCTGGCGCAACTGGATATGATTATGATGATGATGAAGGAAATTCTTTCACATTGAAAGAGCTAACCATTCCAAAGTTGGTGTTGGCTTCAGGGTTTTAAGGGTTTAGGGCACCTTAATTGGCTCTATAAAATCTTCTGAATTTATTACAGAAGCAACGAAAAATAGAACTACTGGTTCAGATGAGGTATAAGTTCCATACTGTGTATCGTAAATGCAATGTTCGTATCATTGTTTATAACAATTCTGGGTCAGATTTATAGGAATGTTGGCAAATATTTCATGTGGCAGACATAATGTATATGTATATACTGTAAGTCTGTCATGAGGTGCCATGATATCGAGAAGTCCATATTGTTCAGTTTTTAACATTTATGTTTTTTTTTTCCTTTTGTCACTTCCACCAATCCTTATGGTTTTTCAGTTAAATTATGCGACGCTTTCTACTCTGTATATTATTTGATAACGCTCTTTGATATAGCTACACACCATAAATGTAGTATTAGATTTTTCACGATTTATTATCATATGTATGTATATATATATATATATATATATATACATATATATATATACATACATACATATATGTATATATATATATATATATATATATATATATATATATATGAATGAGAAATCACATAAACTAGTGATTCTAAATATGCGGAAAAAACACCCATGAAAAAGAAAAACTGATGACCAAGCGCTTTCGTCTATTCAGACATCCTCAGGGTACATGTACTTGTTCTTGCCTGAGCAACGAGAACGATAGAAATGTACAGAAAAATCTAATTGTGTTAAAATGTACTTATAAATGTACAAAAATACACGCATGTCAAAACAGAAACAGGTTTACATGAACACATATACACGCCAATACATACACGCACATAGGCACATAGGCACATGAATGTATGCACATACATACACACACACATATACACACATATGAACTTTGAATATATGTTTAAAATATTTACTGAATATATCACGAAGTGGATACATAAATCTCAGCCATGATTGCTCAGAACTATGCCCATCTATCATCATTATTTGTTGAAATGATATAACTGTATAGAATAACTGTTATCATAGAAGAGTTGCTGTATGAAGAGATGTATCATGTACCCAACATCGGAAGATAAATTTGGATATTTCTTATATTGATTGCTCAAGGTTCGGGTGTTTGTAGTAGTACACGAAAGAAAGACATTAAGATAATGTTCGCAGTTTCCGATTTAAGTATATTTGTCCTCATACATTATAAACAGAGGAGTAATTATATATACCTGCACACATTGGCGTTACACATGACAACAGCAACCCCGCCACACAAGCACACACATACGCGCACACACACACACACACACACACACACACACACACACACACACACACACACACACACACACACACACACACACACACACACACACACACACACACACACACACACACACACACACACACACACACACACACACACACATACATACACACACATTTTCTGCGGAGCCTGGGGCCGCTTCATGTTCGCACGTGTCGAACTGGATTCAATTTTGACCTCGTATGTCGACATTACGAGTCCCCATGAGCAATCCAGGCGTAATCAGGCATCCCTTCCCCCTCCCACTCCCACTCCCACTCCCCTTTCCCCCCCTCCCCTTTCCCCCCTCCCCTTGCCCCTCCCTCTCCTCCTCCCCCTCCCTCCCTAACCCACTCTCTCCTTTTTCTTATTTTTTCACGTTTTAATTTTATTCATTTTCTCTTTTTGCTTGTACGAATCTCTTTTTCTCTTTCCTTTCGTCCTCTTTCGAATGCATGGCTGTCGGGACACCTCTATGGATCAGAGTCACAAAGTATTCTTTTATGATTGGATCTCCATTCACGAAAGAATGCTGATCTCTTGTCAATTCCATGACCCTTCCATTCTACGGTCCTCCTTAAAATCTCTCTTTTGCCATTTTTATGGCGACATCATTTCGCCCCGATGTTGGGCCCCGGGGAGGGAAGCGCTGGTTACTGCAGACGAAACATTGCTCTGTCAGTCTCTCTGTCTCTTTGTTTGTCTGTCCGTTTGTCTCTTTGTTTGACTGTCTGTTTGTCTGTCTATCTCTTTGTCTCTTTGTCTATCTCTGTCTATCTGTCTGCCTGTTGGTCTGTTTGCTTGTGTCTGTCTGTCACTTTACTTGTCTGTCCGTCTGTCTCTTTTTTATCTGTCCGTTTGTTTCTTTCTTTTCTGCCTGTATGTCTATTTGTCTGTCTATCTCTTTGTCTGTCTGCCTGTCTGCCTGTCTCTGTGTATCTGTCTCCCTGCTTGTCTGTTTGCCTGTGTCTGCCTGTCTCTTTGTTTACCTGTCTGTATGTCTGTCTGTATATCTGTCTATCTCTCACATTCTCTTTCAACATTCTCGTTATACCTCTCACTATCTCTCTCTCACTCTCTCTCTCACTCTCTCTCTCTCTCTCTCTCACTCTCTCTCTCTCTCTCTCTCTCTCTCTCTCTCTCTCTCTCTCTCTCTCTCTCTCTCTCTCTCTCTCTCTCTCTCTCTCTCTCTCTCTCTCTCTCTCTCTCTCTCTCTCTCTCTCTCTCTCTCTCTCTCACTCTCTCTCTCTCTCTCTCTCTCTCTCTCTCTCTCTCTCTCTCTCTCTCTCTCTCTCTCTCCTCTCCTCTCTTCATCTCTTTTCTCATCCGTGGTAAACCCTCTCCACAGCGAAAGAGGTTAAGCTATCACAGTTGAACCTTAAACCTTTGCTCTGACCCTCTCCACCAGGTTTATTCTATCAAAGGGCAGCCCCCCCCCCTCCGTGGAAAAAGTGTTCGAGTCTGCAGAAACTGCCTAGTCAATGTTTGGAATCAACTTCTCGCTGAATTAGGTTTCTAGTTCACTTGTATAAATACGTAGACCATTGGCTAAAACGTCTGATTCTGCTTGTTTATCTTCTTTATCTTAATTCAATTTTATTTTGTTTTTATTCTATCTTTATCTTATCATATTTCAGTTAATTCTATTTTATTTTATTTTGTTACAATTCATTTTGTTTCATTTAATTTTTTTTTTATTGAGAAATCTCCCTCGTCATTCTTTCCCATTATGACCCATGATAATAAATGAGTTATAATAATGATATAATGGGTCATAACCCATTGTTTCTCATTATCACCAAACGTTATCCTCCTGCAGCTCAACGGAATCCATTAAAACAGGATTATATTGCTTTAGCCACGGCTGATGTCAACTTAAACGCGTTTGATTTCCGCGGTACAATATTCAGGTTCATTGTGATTCAGACCCGTTTCTCGGTTGGGGGGAGGGAGGGGGAGGAGGGGAGGAGGGGGAGGCCGCTCTGGCCCAATGCGCGCTTTGATTGGTCCATTCGTCTAAGGGATTGTGGGTGTCAGTGAAGGTGAGGGAAAGAGGGAGAGAATAAGAAAAAGAAGGGATAAAGAAGGAAGGGAGAGAGAGAGAGAGAGAGAGAGAGAGAGAGAGAGAGAGAGAGAGAGAGAGAGAGAGAGAGAGAGAGAGATAGAGAGATAGATAGATAGATAGATAGATAGATAGATAGATAGATAGATAGATAGATAGATAGATAGATAGATAGATAGATAGATAGATAGATAGATAGATAGATAGATAGATAGGTAGATAGATAGATAGATAGATAGATAGATAGATAGATAGATAGATAGATAGATAGATAGATAGATAGATAGATAGATAGATAGATAGATAGATAAATAGATAGATAGATAAGTAGGTAGATAAGTAAGTAGATAGATAGATAGATAGATAGATAGGTAGGTAGATAAGTAGGGAGAGAGAGAGAGAGAGAGAGAGAGAGAGAGAGAGAGAGAGAGAGAGAGAGAGAGAGAGAGAGAGAGAGAGAGAGAGAGAGAGAGAGATAGAGAGTGATTGGTGAAGACGATGATGAGAGTGATAATGATGATGATGGTGAGAAATAGGAATAGGGGTCGGAAAGGGAATTAGAGGAAAAACAGAATAGAATTGGAAAGAGGAGTAATGAGGAACCGAAAGAGGAGGAGCGGAGGATATGGGTGGCTGGAGATAGATTGGAGAAATAGGATAAAAGGCGGAGTTAGGTAGGAAGGAACAGGTGGGCGAATGAGGAGAGGAAGGAGGAGGAGAATGCGAGATGGTGGTGTACAATTGTCAGGAAATATTATGAGAAATGAGCCCAATCTGGGAACCAATCCTTTACCGAGAAATTTCTACCCTAACGTATTGGTAAATGTGGCTATTAACATATGTCATTACACTTAAATCCTCAACAGGAGGAACACCCGTGGTAATTGATGAAGGCACGGATATCCCAAAATCTTACTCGGGAAGAATTAGATTGTTTGAGTCTCTCTTATTTAGTTTGCGGACGGTCGATCGAGGATTTTTCTCGTGATTTGAATCGATTGCTAGTGTTGCAAAATTAACTTTAGTTTGGGAAAGAGTGGCACCCGTTTTTCACGGCTCGTCGCAAAACATTTTTTGCTTGAAAATAACTTTTTGTAGCGATTTGTTACCCGGACATTGTGATATGTGGTTCTACAACTATTTCGAGTGGGATTATACAAGCGTGGAATATACAATTGTGTTTTGAGTTCATGCAAAACCATTTCTCTTCTTTATACGTAACCCTTTTTTTGTTTGAAAATAACTTTTGCAGCGGTTCATTACCTGGATATTGTGATATACGGTTGTGTGCCTCTTTCGAGTGAGCTTATACACGTGTGGAATACACAAATCTGTTTTGAGTTTATGCAACATTATTTCCTTGCTTTGTATGGCATTACAGAGCCATAGTGTGGATGTTGATTTAATCCACGCACGCCTACTTAATTAGTTCATTAGTGACATCCTGGTTTTGTAAGGTCAGTGAGTGGCACAAGCTACATTCGCGCATGTTGAAATATGCTACAGTTCTGAAGCGCATATAGGAAGCATGTAGTGCCGGGAAACTGAGATACCACTTTGAGTTTAAACACGGTTTTACATCAAATTTTAGATGGAAAATTTCATCCACGCTTTCTCTGGCGTTGTCACACTGGGCTATTTTTCCTCCGACATTTTGAACAGACTTGCTGGAGGTTGGCGAAACCGCCGATAAATTGGAGGTTGGAGGAGAAATAGCCCAATGTGATATCGCCTTTAATCAGCGGATCAAGGAGTGTGAAAAAAGATGATTCATTCCCCCCACACACGACTAAAGCGAGACGTGGAAGCAGTTGGACTTGTCCTCAAATAGTTTCCAGAGAACCCTTTGACCATCATCCAGACAAGCAATTGTGTCCTCAATAGGATTCATTGACACTGCAAACGATGTAGTTGATTGGTTATCACACTGGGCTTCCACAGCCTTCATCAATGCCGACCAACTAAGAGTTCGTTTGATTAAAAACGAATTCGGTTACAATATTCCATTTTCTAAATCTCCAAATGTCAAATTATAATGATTCTTTCGTCATATATAGCAAAGCTGAATGATGAACTACGAGACTCTAAACCATAAGAATGTTAGGCACATTCGTATTGATGAAATGTTTTTAAAGGATTTTAGATTTGTGTAAGCGAAGTCACATTCTAGATATTCAGATGAAGGTTGAATGTAAATTGTCGGAGGGAAAATATCCCAGAATGACAACCCTTTTAATGCTGAGAGAGCGGCTGAAGTACGAAGAAATAAGCATATAAAGCTTGACAGTAAGTCAGTGACATCAACGATACAGATGAGGCTTAAGGTACAGGCTTTACCATCGCCCAGAGGGATACCCAAGGTCAATGAGATATATATAGCAAGACTCACTGAAATTCTTTCACTGACTGATTTTTTTTTTTTTTTTTTTTTTTTTTTTTATTGCTCAACTGGATATGGCAATTGAAAAAAGAATAATAATTTATTTCCACTTGTCCTTGTTTAGCACCATAGTTCACAAAATGAACAAGTCAAGTAAGGAAAGATTTTCCAAGACTGAAAAATGTCAGGAAAAGCTTCTTGGGAGGACCAAATATTTATTAGTACACCATTATGCACGTTAGAGCCTTATCAAATTGTATTAATATACTGTATGTACTGTTTTCCTTGACGTACTTGGCATCAGTTGGCGCCTCTCTTTTACTAGAGCAATCCGCGTGACCTCGCTGGCGTTTGGTGGGCGTCTTCCTTACATGGTGGAGTAGGAACAAAATCAAACTTGGACAAGAGAATATCAACATATATCTGAATTACGTTTATTATCTCGGAAGTCGAATTCGGAAGATCATAAAAACATAAGAATGGAGGAGACTGTAAGAGATCACAAGGCCTACATTATGCAGTTCAATGTTCCTTACAACCTTTCATCCCTATTCGTAAAGTTGTCTCATCTTCTCTAACAACCCATAGTTTCAACGCTCAATACATGGTTACTAAGTATATTGCAATCGTTAACCACTCTATTGGTAAGCCAGTTCTTGCTTATCTCCTTCGTAAAACTATGTCCAATGATTACGACAGCTAGCCAAAAGATAACGACCATGCAAGGTATCAAGATCTTGAACGGATTGGCTACCTTTTACGCCAATGCCAATGGTCCTGAACATCATACATAATAAGAGTTATATCACTTTTCTCAGTTTTCCGGAATTATTCAATCTCCATGTTGCAGAATGACGCAGATGTAATTTACGGATATGCTGCACCATCTGCGTTGTGACGGCACTTCAGTGGTAAGAACAGCTTTGCTGGCTAATACAGATGACACCTTTGACGTCGATACACTATTCATTATGGTACTTTCCTTAAATCACCTACGATTACTTTACACTTTTTCTCGTTGATATGTTAATGTAGGTTGTTATATTCTAATATCACGTTATAATACAAATGGTTTTACTTTCAGAGAAGAAAAGTGTTTTTGTTGAACAACTTAGTACAGTTCTGGTGTAGGTGGAAAACTTAGGCGTACTGATGGTGCACCATAGATCAAGCATCAATCATCAACTACTCTTACATTCAAAGAGATTTCACGATGAAATGAGGGTTCAATAAACTCTTTCAGAAGGGCAGAGGCGTTATATAATTGAGTAATTGATTGTTTGATTGACCGAATGAGTGGTTTGATTATCTATTTACATATCTATTTAAATAATTATTTACTTATTTTCATTACATTTACTTAGTGATACACACACACACACACACACACACACACACACACACACACACACACACACACACACACACACACACACACACACACACACACACACACACACACACACACACACACACACACACACACACACACACACACACACACACACACACACACACACACACACACACACACACACACACACACACACACACACACACACACACACACACACACACACACACACACACACACACACACACACACACACACACACACACACACACACACACACACACACACACACACACACACACACACACACACACACACACACACACACACACACACACACACACACCATAGTGGCCCGCAGTTCTTGGTTCGAATCCTGCCCAGGGCCGAAATTATTTCGGTACCGCTGCGCTTTGGGTCGTTACTCTGACTCTCGTGGGCTAGGAGTTGGGTGTGTGTGCAAGGTCATAGCATTACCCACAGATCGGACCTACGAGCTCTGAGCTCTCTTCCAGGAGGGAAATAGCTGTCGATCACGAGTCCAACACGTGATCCAAAGACCAAGTGAATACACACACACACACACACACACACACACACACACACACACACACACACACACACACACACACACACACACACACACACACACACACACACACACTGATGTTTTTGTTAGCTTACAAGTCGTAAAGATAAGGGGTTAGTATGAATTTGAATTGATTGCAAACATTAATTTTATGCTAGATATACTTCTTAATGGAAAAGCATCCACGATAATTTTTCCATTCCATTTTCTATTTAACAGATAAAACTGTGTGTATTTAGATTGCAAAGTAACTTCGTTGGTTCTTTTCATATACCTGTATATACATATATAATTAAGAAATAACACAAGGACGCAAATTTAGATCTAAGAAGAAAATAGGAATAATAAATCATATTTTAGTTGGAAAATGCTGTAGACTGACAACATGCCTTAAGACTCAAAGACTCAATCTTCTTCAGACACAATATCACCACGAACACAATCGTTGCAGGCAAGGACATACTTGGCACTAATCTTTCTGTATCTGCGCCAATGGATGATGCAGTCTTTAGTGCAATTGTAACTCGTAAATTGCAATAACTCCTTAGAAGTCATGGAAGTCTAAATACAGACCTACGTAAATGTAAATGGTATGGCAACAGAGGAAGCTATTTATAGAACCTTGTGTGGTGGCAAGACGCATATGTGTGTGTATGTACATTAATTTGTCTGGATGTGTGTACATATATTTCTAATCATGGAATGCATGGTTTTAGGTATAACACTCTGATGTTGAAATCGTGATACACACAAAACTCCTACAGCGCGTCACTAGTCACTGGGGTCCATGTACTGCTACACCATCCAACCCCGGCTTTGGAAACGAGCGCAGAGAGAAGACTGCACTTGCACCCTCTCTTCAAGATAGTCTCCCTGTAGCCACGTTTTGCGAGAACTCATTATTTTTAATTACACCCAGAGTAGTACTTAGTGAGTGGTAATGTGCTAGAAAATTGCAATGGCCCTGATTACAGCGCCATTAGTAGCATGTATATATGTTATAGTATACTCATGTGTACATTGATATCTCCTGTAATTAAGAATATACATATATATATATTTACATATATATATATATGTATATATATATATGTATACACACGATATATACACATATATATACATATACATATATCATATATATATACTTATATGTATATCATATATATATACATATATATACATATATACACACACACACACAGACACACACACACACACACACACACACACACACACACACACACACACACACACACACACACACACACACACACACACACACACACACACACACACACACACACACACACACACACATATATATATATATATATATATACATATATATGTATACATATATATATATATATATATATATATATATTTATATATATATTAAAATATATATATATATATATATATATATATATATATATATATATATGTGTGTGTGTGTGTGTGTGTGTGTGTGTGTGTGTGTGTGTGTGTGTGTGTGTGTGTGTGTGTGTGTGTGCGTGCGTGTGTGTGCGTATGTGTGTGTGTGTGTGTGTGTGTGTGTGTGTGTGTGTGTGTGTGTGTGTGTGTGTGTGTGTGTGTGTGTGTGTGTGTATGTGTGTGTGTGTGTGTGTGTGTGTGTGTGTGTGTGTGTGTGTGTGTGTGTGTGTGTGTGTGTGTGTGTGTGTGTGTGTGTGTGTGTGTACAGTGTACAGAAAACCCACGCACACTGGGAGCTATGTACACTTCTATAGTCACCATCCTAATAATATCAAATATAGTGTTGCTTCGGGTCTTTTTCTAAGGGCACTGAGACTATGCAGCCCATCTTATTTGGATTCACAAATTTCAACCATACGAAATCAGTTAAGAAAATTAGGGTACCCAGACTGGTATGTATGTATGTATGTATTCATGTATGTATGTATGTATGTATGTATTTATGTATGTATGTATGTATGTATGTATGTATGTATGTATGTATGTATGTATGTATGTATGTATTGTGATGGCCCACCATCCTCCATGTATATAAAATGTCTGTATCTGTATGTCAATCTTTAATTGTAAGATAATTACGTATGTACGGTAAAAACTGCTTGTATACTTTATGGGATCTACTCTCTCTAGGCCGACAGACGTGAACTAGTTCTGTCCGGCTCATCCTTCGCCTTCCTCCCGTCCTCGCCAACTGTATATATAATGCATCTGCCGGCTCCTAGAGCGCACTTTCGTTGGCTGAGCGACGCGTAACTTTATCTCTCCCATATTGCTTTTGCTCTAGTACCGTGGCGTCACCACGTAATCTATATTCTCATGACTTGGTTTTCGGTGGAGGAATTAATTGTCAATTGATTAATTTTGTTGTTGTAAAGTTCTTATATTTGTTTTGTTGGCTTTTTGTTATACATTAAATTAGTTATTTATGTTAACTTCCGTTTGGATTTGCCTTACCCACATCAAGGCCACTAAGTACGAACCCCTCCTAGACATATTTCCTTATATCCTTGCGGAAGGCATAACAGTATGTATGTATGTATGTATGTATGTATGTATGTATGTATGTATGTATGTATGTATGTATGTATGTATGTATGTATGTATGTATGTATGTATGTATGTATGTATGTATGTATGTATGTATGTATGTATGTATGTATGTATAGATAAATGAAAAACAAATAAATAGATGAGTGATTACATGAACAGATGGGTAATAGATAAATAAATTGATGATCTAATTCAAATATTAACTGATTAATTAATCAATGAGTGACTGAATAAATAAATAGAGAGAACCATAAGGAACAAAAGCAATAGGAGATAGAAGACAAGGACAAGGTGGACATGAAGGAGAAGGAGGAGGTGGAGGAGGAGGAGGAGGGAGGAGGAGGTGGAGGTGGAGGAGGAGGAGGGAGGAGGGAGGAGGGAGGAGGGAGGAGGGAGGAGGGAGGAGGGAGGAGGGAGGAGGGAGGAGGGAGGAGGAGGAGGAGGAGGAGGAGGAGGAGGAAGAGGAGGCCGAGGAGACGGGAGAGGTGGGTGCGAGAAAGGAAACAGGGGAAGGAAGAAGAAGAGACAAGAAAATGAAGGGAAGCAATGGACTTAGTTATTCAAGTAAATCGACAAAAAAATCGATGGCCAATATACTATATAAACCTGTTGGCATCCCAAAGGAAATTAGTCTGCTCTCCTCAAATATATTGGGAACAATATGAGCAATGAATCGAAAGAATGAGAAAGAAAAAGAGGGGAAAGAGGAGGGGGGTGTAGAGGAGCAGTAAGACTAAGGAAGAAGAGGAGGAGAAAGAAGAAGAGGAGGAAGAAAAGGTCGACAGGAACGATGCAAGAGAGCCAAGGACAGAAACTTTAATTAATTTGGATTCTAGTGGACTTGGAAACTTGCGACTACACTCCACGTCTTTGACTGCTGTGGTTAGATAACTGACTACGGGACAGAGAGGGAGAGAGAGAGAGAGAGAGAGAGAGAGAGAGAGAGAGAGAGAGAGAGAGAGAGAGAGAGAGAGAGAGAGAGAGAGAGAGAGAGAGAGAGAGAGAGAGAGAGAGAGAGAGAGAGAGAGAGAGAGAGAGAGAGAGAGAGACAGACAGAAAAGCAGAAAAACAGACAGACGGAAAAACAGAGACAATCAGATATATGTATATATATGTATATATATATATATATATATATATATATATATATATATATATAGAGAGAGAGAGAGAGAGAGAGAGAGAGAGAGAGAGAGACAGTCAGACTGACAGATGAGAGGAGAAGGAAATGTGTGTGTGTGTGTGTGTGTGAGGGGGGGGGGAGGATGTACTTGGATGAATTTTGTCCAGATCCCAAACTAGTCTCATTAGGATCGAGTAATTACGGAGACACAAACTCAACTTTGCACCTTTCGCTGGACTTGAGCGAGGTTCCTGAAAGCCTCTTCGCTCACAGAATCAATTAGTGTTCAAGCCCAGAGACCTTCTCCAAATACCATAAAGCCGAGAGCCGGGGGTGGGGAGGGGGAGATGGTCCTAAAGTATCCTCAAAGGGTTATCACACTGGAGTACTTTTCCTCCGACTGTTAGAACAGATTTGCAGCCGGTAGCTTTCGGAGAGGAGTCTGATATGTTGGGGGTAAGTGGATTTCCTCCAGTATGTCAGATGACGTTCTATGTAAAATGTTGAGAAAAGAAAATAGGTTACTATGGTGATGTTAGGACGGGAAAGCTTCTGGGTGGTGGGTGGTACCACCGATTAATTGGAGGTTGGAGAAGAAATAGCTCAGTGTGATAGCCACTTCAGTCGAGGGAAGGGGAGAAGGATCGACTCTGAAAGAAATCTATCTTTTTTTAAGTGAACGAATCTGTAACGAATCCAAAAAGCACAATCACTAATTAAAGCCTTAGAGCTCAGCCCATCTCGCTTGTTTCCCTTCCCCACTCCTTCCCGCCTTCCCTCCCTCCTTATCTCCCGTCCTCCGTTTATCCTCCCCTCCGTCTCTTTTTCCCTCCTTCCCTCCGTCTGTCCTACCCTCTTTCCCTCCTTCCCTACGTCTCTCCCTTCCCCTTTCCCGTCTTGTCCCGTTTTGTCGACATTCTCAAAGCGAAAGCATCTTCACGTCGTCCCCTTCATTTCAAGCTCAGCGAGGCGGCTGTATCCTCTTTATTCATTAATCGATTAGAAAACGAAATTCAAATTAGTCGTTAGATGAACCCGCATGGATACACTGACACATCAACAAGAAGGAATATATTAATCACAGAAATTTATTATTCATTGGCATTAGAAAACCAACCCAGTAATCAATAAGGGTAATAAAAAATAATGTCAATTTTAAACAAACGGGGGGATTATATATATATATATATATATATATATATATATATATACATATATATATATACATATATATATATATATATATATATATATATATATATATATATATGCAGAAAAAAACACTGGTAAATAAGAAGCTTAGTCTGAAGGTTTTCGTCTATTTAAGACATTATCAAGCATCTTCACGTATTCCTTGATAATGACTTAACCCATTCAACTCCGATGACAATATTCTTGTCATTTGGTCAAATAAAACAAAAAATCATAATAAAACAACAAAATGTTTGATGATCAAACAGCACCAGAAAAATATGACGTCATCAGTCCTCCTCGGGGAGGACTGATGACGTCATATTTTTCTGGTGCTGTTTGATCATCAAACATTTTGTTGTTTTATTATGATTTTTTGTTTTATTTGACCAAATGACAAGACATCTTGTCATCGGAGTTGAATGGGTTAAATAGGCGAAAACGTTCGGACTAAGCTTCTTATTTACCATTTTTTTTCTACATATTATTTTCACGTGTGCCCTCTGAATTACTGCAAAGTATATATATATATATATATATATATATATATATATATATATATATATATATGTATATCTATATATATGTATATATATATATGTATATATATATGTATATATGTATATATGTATATATATATATATATTTGTGTATATATATATATGTAAATATATATATATATATACATATATATATATATATATATATATATATACATATATGTGTGTATATATATATATGTATATATATATACTATGCTCAAAACATTACCTAGTTATCATTTGGCATACGTCATGCATACTTAGGCCTGTTCGATTG
>NC_134793.1:6815137-6820137 GCF_046742065.1 Oratosquilla oratoria
CCTAAATAATTATACTCTTCAACTTCCTCAAGACTCTCATCATCAATTACAATCTCTTTGCTTTGAACTTTCGTGTTGAACATTACTTTGGTTTTACTTTTATTCATCTTTAAACCTACTTTGAGACTTTCCTTGTTAAGATCGCTCAGCATATCTTGCAAGTCTTCTTCTCTTTCTAAAATAAGAATGATATCATCCGCAAATCTTAGGTGGTTTAAATATTCGCCATTAATCTTCAAACCTTTCTTTTCCCAACTCAACCTTCTGAAAATATCTTCTAAACAAGCTGTAAATACTTTGGGTGATATTGTATCGCCTTGCCGTACTCCTTTCTCGATCTTGAACTTTTCTGTATCTTTATGTAGTCGAACTATAGTGGTACCTTTCGTATAAATCTTTTCTAAAACTCTTACGATCTGTTCGTTTGTACCCTGTTTGCGTAGCGAGTTTAATATTGCTATTTGTTCTACCGAGTCAAAGGCCTTCTCGTAATTTACAAAAGCCAAACATAGAGGTAAGGAACTTGGAGAATAATTTATATACGTTTGATAGCAAGCTAATCGGTCGATAGTTACTAAGGTCCTTCTGGTCTCCTTTTTTATGAAGCAAAATCACTATAGCATTGCACCACGCATCAGTAACGCTTTCTTGACGTAAGCACTGGGTGTACAACTCAGCTAATTTAATATAAACTATTTTACCTGCGTCTTTCAACAGATCTATTGGTATACCATCTTTCCCTGGTGCTTTTCCACGTTTCATATTTTTTAGAGCAAATTCTACTTCTTCCTTTGTAACCTCTGGTACAGTACTAATGTCTACACATGAATTTACTGACTCAACTACGGTCTTCGACGAGTAAAGCTCTTGGTAAAATTCTTCTACTCTTTTCACCATTTTGTCTCTACATTTAAGTATTTCTCCATTTTTATCTTTCAAACATATCATTTGCTGTCTTCCTAAAGCACGTCTGTGCTCGGTCACTTTAATACTTTTACCTTTCCGAATAGTTTCCTCTATTTCATCCATGTTTCTCTTTCTTTTCTCTAATATCTCTCTTGTGTTGATAAGCTTGTTTAGTTCTACTTTTTCTATATCGTCTCTCCTGCTTTTAATCTGCATGGTCCTTCTTCTTTTAATTAGGTCATTTATAGTTTTGGAGTATTTATTTTCTCCAATGTTTTTTGTACTTCCTACTTTCTCTGCTGATTCCTTAATGATATTCATTAAACTCAAATTAATATCTTCCACGCTGTCCTCGTTAGTTCTTAGAGCTTCGAATCTATTTTTAATTTCTAACTGGAAATTCTTATTATCATCCTTAACCTTTGCGAGAATTATTTCTTTTTTAAAACTAGTTTATTTCTCTCGACTCTGAAATTGAATTTAGCTGTGCAACCTACCATTCTATGGTCACTACCTATGTTGACTTTATTTATTACCGTAACATTGCTAACGCTCTTGCTCTCATCTCCTAATATGAAGTCTATTTCGTTCTTTGTTGTTCCATTTGGACTTCTCCACGTCCATTTACGACCTACACGCTTTTGGAAGAAAGTGTTCATTATCCTCATATTGTAGTTCTCTGCAAAATTGATTAACATCTCGCCTCTGTCATTTCTTTCACCTACTCCAAACTTCCCAATGCACGTCTCATCTCCCATCTTCTTCCCTACTTTAGCATTAAAGTCTCCTATTACCAAAGTGTATTTACTCCTCTTGATCCATTACATGACTTAAATCATCATAGAAGGACTCAATTTCCTCGTCTGAACTCTGTGAAGTTGGTGCATAAACCTGAACTATTCTTAGAGTGCGCCTTTTACACAGCCTAATCACAATCCAAGCTACCCTGTCCGATAAACTATTGAATTTGACTACGTTATCAGCAACTTCTCGGTTGATCAGGAATCCTACTCCATTAGATCTTTCTTTGTCCTTACCTCCATAGTAGAACAGGTGGTGACCATCTTGTAATTGTATCAGCTTTTCTTCAGTTTTTCGGACTTCGCTTAGTCCTACGATATCCCACTTGATGTTGTCTAGTTCTTCCATTAAGCTCTCCAGTCTGTGGTCTTCTGAGAGACTTCTTACGTTGTAAGTATAGATCTTCATTTTCTTCATACTGTTTAATGTCCAAGACTTGGATCTGCTTGGACAGTGCTTACTCACATTCGGTGACACACTGCCCGTAAGCACACGAGGCAATGCGGTTAGACCTTTAGGAGACGATGATCCGATAGGAACGCCCGGTTTTCTTTTGATTGTGCTATTCATATTCATGTTGGCTATGAAGGGGGGTTGGCAGTAATCTCACCTCCTTGCCAACTGGTTTCTGGTGAGATATTTCTCTGGTGTCACTTTATTCATTATATTCGGTGAAGCCCTATATCTATAGGGAGCCCAATGGTCCACGCCGTCATTATGACGGTACCCCATATAGCTATGAGGAATTTCCCTGTTTGCCATCAGGGACGTGCCAGTTAGCAGTGGGTCCTGCGACTGTGTGTTTGAGCTGCTCTTTGTCTGATCTATCCTAAAAAACCTGCTCCATATGGGTGACCCTGCAGAGATTTCCTCTCTATCAACATAGCTTTTGTAATCATTAAGATTCTCAAGCCTATCCACCACGTCAAGGTGTCAACTCTCGGATAGGTATATATATATATATATATATATATATATATATGTATACATATATATATATATATATATATATATATATATATGTATACATATATTTGTTTGTTCACGAACTCTTCCTAGGGTTTTGGAGATAGACCCCCATAAACATATATATTCTGATACCCTATCACTCCAGATACTTGGATAACTATGTTTCACAAAAAAAATATATATATATATATAATATATATATATATATATGTATATACATATATATATATATATATATATATATATATATATTTTTGCCAAGGTTAATGGTTAAATGGATATGGTGGGGTAACACGCCACTACTGTAGTATCACCTTAACACGATTGGCATTTTGTGACAAAAATTACTATGATTAAATAAACCATTGTGTGTGTTCATAAATATTTGTTACATTTGTGAAATTAATGTTGTCACAAACTATGATAGCCTTTGTAAGGAGAAAGCATGTAAATGTAAAATGACTGTATAATTTTACCAAATGTTTAAATATTGGTTATTTTTATTTTACTTTTTCGCGGGCGGTAATATACTCATCTCCCACAAGAAGAAGAAGAAGAAGAAGAAGAAGAAGAAGAAGAAGAAGAAGAAGAAGAAGAAGAAGAAGAAGAAGAAGAAGAAGAAGAAGAAGAAGAAGAAAACGTAGAGACTGAATAATTTCACACCAGGCATAATGACCCCCTTATGGGTCGATAGCTTTAAAAAAAAACAAAAAACAAAAACACTCAATTTCAAAGATAACGAAAGGTTAACTCAATTCTTCTCTTACGACCGAATATATTTTATTTCCAAAGGGCGTCTCTTTCCTCAATTTTTTTTTTCTTTTTTTTTACTTTCTTAACATTTTATTTGTGTTACCTTTTCCATTGAGTTATATTGATACGTGTAACTTTTCTCCACAAATTCTATCAAAATTAAGTTGACATTTGATCCCTTCGATCTCATTCATCCTGACAATGTCAAGAAAAATGTTGGCTCTGGCCTTTTCTTGAGGGCTTTCAGGATTTGCAGTACTCAATTTCTGGACCATGAGATCGAGGGGATCAAATGTCAACTTAAGAAGTCGGCTTATTCACCTTGGTTTCTGGACCAAGCCCTCAGTAATGCTAGGGCCAACCATTTTAAAACTTCCGTCCCCTCAAGTTTTCACCGCTCCTTTAAGGACATTCTAAAAACTCCATTCAATAATACCATCAGTTCTTCTACTAAGTTGGTTCCTCATGAGCGTCTCGCTATTGCCTATCACTATCCTAATATATATATATATAATATATATTTATATATTTATATATATATATATATGTGTATATATGTATATATATGCAAAGTAGACCACTTGGAAAAAGAAACTAACGAAGCAGAGCGTTTTCGTATATTACATCTTCAGTGCAACAAGTACATAGTGATAGGAATACATAGACAATATATACATGATACAAAGGAACAAGGACAGTTTGAATAAGCGTAGCGACCAATTACCCCCTGGAGAGCGGAAGGTCATTGTCAATTATCTTACGATGGTAGGGCGACATCAGGTCACAGTCGCCAAGGGTACCTGTTTCTACTAATGATATAGGGCGACATTAGGTCAATTCGTTGGGTTACATTTTACCTGATATTATCTTACTAATTTCTTGACAAATGAAATTATCAAGTTTGTACAAGCCTTTATGTAGGTTGGTATTTTGATTACTGGTGGTATGAATCAAACTGCACTCTATTAAATTTCTTGCTATATACGAAAGCGCTCTGCTTCGTTAGTTTCTTTTTCCAAGTGGTCTACTTTGCATAAGTGAACACACGTACCCGTGTTCTTATTAGCATATATATATATATATATATATATATATATATATATATATATATATATATATATATATATATATATATTGTATGTTATATTTGTATATGTATATAGAGTATATATATATTCTATGCTCAAAACATTGCCTAGTTATCATTTCGCATACGTCATGCATACTTAGGCGTGTTCGATTGCTTACTTGAAGCAAGTAATAAGTAATTCCCCGTCCACTTGCCCACGACCATCAACCAGTTCTTGGTGACGTCACGACGAGGCGAAAAGGCAGCTCGCGGGTCAGCGGGCACTAGATTATTTCATTATTTCATTTATCGATATATTAATCAATAAAAGTCACTTCTAAACCAGACACCATAATATACTGCAAATATGCAAATTTTTGTTTTGTTTTGCGTATTACATATACTTTTAATTAAGTACTTTGTTATTATAGCCATCAGTAAATATACATAAATACACTAACATAAAGATATAGTATTGCTAATGATACTATTTTACTCTTAC
>NC_134793.1:6825137-6832637 GCF_046742065.1 Oratosquilla oratoria
CTTATTGACGCCCCTCGTATCCTCGTCTCCCACAAGAAGAGAGAGAGAGAGAGAGAGAGAGAGAGAGAGAGAGAGAGAGAGAGAGAGAGAGAGAGAGAGAGAGAGAGAGAGAGAGAAGTAGAGACTGAATAATCTCACACCAGGCTTAATTACTCCATTATGGGTCGATAGCTTAAAAAAGCTCCGGCCTTTTCTTGAGAGCTTTTAGGATTTATAGTCCTAGATTCTTGGACCGGGAGATTGACCTCATCGAAAGGCAACTTTTGAATTTGGCATACCCGTTCTGGTTTTTGGATCAAACGGGAAGGGATCTTAACACCAGGTTAATGGAGCACAAAAGATCCATTAGGTATGCCCAGGAAAATTCTACTGTGTTGCAACACGTCAGTACCAAAAATCACAGTCTTGACTGGGACAAGGCCAAAATATTTGGTTTAAGTCCAACTGTAGTTTTAGAAGAAAAATGGTTGAATCAGCCTTAATCGAAGAATGTCCGAACTTGAACACCTCCAAAGGTCAATGGTCCCCGGACATAATCTCACGGCTAGCTGTGAGCCGCTTGGTTAAGAATTATCACCCTCCTGACCTCGCCTCGAACCCACTTCCCTCCTGACCTCATACCTCCACCCACACATCCCCTCACCTCTGTCTCCGCCCTGCGTGACGGATTGTCCTCTTCTAGCTCTGCGTGTTCCCCTTCTACTCACATCTCAATTGTACTTATGTCTCTGCAAATTCTTGTAATCTGTACTTTCCTGAAGAGGACTATAGATATTAGCTGAAATATAGAATTTACACTTTCTTCTAAATTTTCCTTTTATTCCGACTGTGGGTTCTTCGTGATTATTATTATTATTATTATTATTATCATTATATATATATATATATATATATATATATATATATATATATATATATATATATATATACATATGTATATTTGTATATTTATATACATTATATATATGTACTATGATCAAAACATTACCTAGTTATCATTTGGCATACGTCATGCATACTTAGGCGTGTTCGATTGCTTACTTTAAGCAAGTAATAAGACTTGGTCGTAACTCCCCGTCCACTTGCCCGCGACCACCAACCAGTTCTTGGTGACGTCACGACGAAGCGAAGAGGGAGCTCGCGGGTCAGCGGGCATTAGATTATTTCATTATTTCATTTATCAATATATGACTCAACAAAAGTCACTTCTAAACCAGACACCATAATATACTGCAAATATGCAAACTTTTGTTTTGTTTTGCGTATTACATATACTTTTAATTAAGTACTTACTTTGTTTATAGCAATCAGTAAATATACAAAAAATACACTAGCATAAAGATATAGCATTGCTAATGATACTATTTCACTCTTACTACAACTAATAGACTTCATTACTGCTACTATACCACTATATTGCTACTACTACAACTACTACTATTATTACAACTATTTCTACTACCACTACAACTATAACTACAACTACTACTACTACTACTACTAGTACTACTACTACTAGTAGTAGTAGTAGTAATAGTAGTACTGCCAATATTAGTATTTGTACTACTACTACTACCACTAGTCCTACTATAGTCCTGTTACTCTTTGTGGCAATATCAATCTGTGTCGTGAGCAAGTTTGTTGCCGAGAGTGGACCTGCCCCGCGGAGGAGCAAGAAGTTGGGCGAAGAAGACTTGAGGGCTACTTAGACAAGAGGAGCGTCCCTCCAGGGGATAAGACGCCGAAGCATCGTCCCTAAGGAGAAGAATGGCTTGGGCAGCCATACAGGGACTGGCGCCCCCCAACTCGACTCTTGAGGACACAGACAAGGAGAGCGTCCCTCCAGGGGATAAGACGCCGAAGCATCGTCCCTAAGAAGAACAATGGCTTGGGCAGCCATACAGGGACCGGCGCCCCCCAGTCGATTCCAGGATTCCTCATCCGGGCTGAGGAAAGGCGCTCAGTATATGCGCTTTATTTCAACGAGCTAATTCCCATGCCAAATGGTCACTGAAGAGACCTGAGCATGATTTTAATGGGATTTTTCTTCAAAGGGCTTCGACACAGACGTTGAAACGACTTATGGGCTTTAAAAAAGAACTTCTGGGCTTTATGAATGCGCTTCGTTATATGAGCTCGAAACAGAACATTTGTGCTTTGAGAAGATAATTTGGGCACTGAAAACATCTGGGCTTTTTAAATGGGCTTCGTGAACCTGGAGCATCTTCACATGGGCTAAAGAAAAGAAGTTTTCGGTTGCAGGCCACCAAGAGCCTTAAGCCAACACATCGTTAGAAACTATTTGGTCTTCATTGGGCTATCCCTCAGCTGAATAAAATCCTTTGAGTTTATAATTAGAAAGAAAGAGCCCTTGAGAGTCAAGAAAATAAGCGTGGGTCCAGTCCGTAGGGGCGTCACAGTTGCTCCTAAAATGATGGAAATTCGGAACTAGAATTTTAGATCGTAGCTGTGAATATATATTATATGCAGTTGTGAATGTCGCCAGTGGATTTTATTCAACAACGGAACACACACACCATTTATAACGATGGCGCACATTACTGCTTTCATTTTTGTTCAGAACGCGACCGAGGACCTGAGAAGAGCTGCAGGGGATCGACCGGATGACAGGGCACAACAGGAGCCTCGCCGGATTCCCACGCTCAAGCGGACTCTGGATAGTCCGTTCTTCGAGGAGGGATCCGTCGGCGCGGCCCGACCAACTGCGAGCAAAAGGACGCGTATATAGAAAAAAAAAAAAAAACACTTGACACTGTATATAGAAAACAAACAAACAAACAAAAAAGAAAAACCTGACACTGTCGAGAAAAAAATAAAAAATAAAAAATAACGAAAACTAAGAAAACGTCGAGAAGAAAAAAATCCATCAGCTGAACAAAATCGTAGGACTAAGCGAAGTCCGAGAAATGGAAGAAAAGCTGATACAATTACAAGATGGTCACCACCTGTTCTACTATAGAGGTAAGGACAAAGAAAGATCTAGTGGAGTAGGAATTTTGATAAACCGAGAGGTTGCTGGTAACTTAGTCAAATTCAGTAGTTTGTCAGACAAGGTAGTTTGGATTGTGATTAGGCTGTGTAAAAGGTACACTCTAAAAAATAGTTCAGGTTTATGCACCAACTTCACAGAGTTCAGACGAGGAAATTGAGTCCTTCTATGATGATTTAAGTCAGGTAATGGATCAAGAAAAAAGTAAGTACACGTTGGTAACAGGCAACTTCAATGCTAAAGTAGGGAAGAAGATGGGCGATGAGACGTTCATTGGTAAGTTTGGAGTAGGTGAAAGAAATGACAGAGGCGAGATGTTAGTAAATTTTGCAGAGAATTGTAATATGAGGATAATGAACACTTTCTTCCAAAAGCGTGTAGGTCGTAAATGGACGTGGAGAAGTCCAAATGGAACAACAAAGAATGAAATAGACTTCATATTAGGAAATGAAAGCAAAAGCGTTAACAATGTTACGGTGATAAATAAAGTCAACATAGGTAGTGACCATAGAATGGTAGGTTGCACAGCTAAATTTAATTTCAGAGCCGAGAGAAATAAACTAATTTTAAGAAAGAAAATAAGCCTTGCAAAGGTTAAGGATAATAATAAGAAATTTCAGTTAGAAATTCAAAATAGATTCGAAGCTCTAGGACTAATGAGGACACCGTGGAAGGTATTAATTTTGATTTAGTGAATATCATTAAAGAATCGGCAGAGAAAGTAGGGAGTACAAAAAACATTAGAGAATACAAATACTCCCAAGCTACAAATGACGTAATTAAAAGAAGAAGGACCATGCAGATTAAAAGCAGAAGAGACGAAATAGAAAGAGTAGAACTAATTAAGCTTATCAACAAAAGGCAGAGATTAGAGAGGGGAAAGAGAAGCATGGATGAAATAGAGGAAACTATTCGGAAGGGTAAAAGTATTAAAGAGACCGAGCGCAAACATGCTTTAGGAAGACAGTAAATGATATGTTTGAAAGATAAAAATGGAGAAATAATTAAATGTAGATACAAAATGGTAAAGAGAATAGAAGACTTTTACTAAGAGATTTACTCGTCGAAGACCGTAGTTGAATCAGTAAATTCATGTGTAGACGTTAGTAGTGTACCAGAGATTACAAAGGAAGAAGTAGAATTTACTCTAAAAACTATGAAACGAGGAAAAGCACCTGGGGAAGATGGTATATCGATAGATCTGTTGAAAGACGCAGGTAAATTAGTTCATATTAAATTAGCTGAGTTGTACACCCAGTGCTTACGTCAAGAAAGCGTTCCTGATGCGTGGTGCAATGCTATAGTGATTTTGTTTCATGAAAAAGGAGACCAGAAGGATCTTAGTAATTATCGACCGATTAGCTTGCTATCAAATGTATATAAAATATTCTCCAAGATCCTTACAAATACACTAAGTCAAGTTTTAGATGGAAACTAACCGAGAGAACAGGCAGGCTTTAGGAGCGGGTATTCGACCCTAGACCATTTGCAGGCGATAAATCAACTAATCAAGAAAACGACAGAATACAATATACCTCTGTGTTTAGCTTTTGTAGATTACGAGAAGGCCTTTGACTCGGTAGAACAAATAGCAATACTAAACTCGCTACGCAAGCAGGGTACAAACGAACAGATCGTAAGGGTTTTAGAAAAGATTTATGCGAAAGGTACCGGTATAATTCGACTACATAAAGATACAGAAAAGATCAAAGTCGAGAAAGGAGTACGACAAGGCGATACAATTTCACCGAAACTATTTACAGCTTGCTTGGAAGATATTTTCAGAAGATTGAGTTGGGAAAAGAAAGATTTAAAGATTAATGGCGAATATTTGAACCACCTAAGATTTGCGGATGACATTATTCTTATTTCAGAAAGAGCAGAAGACTTGCAAGATATGCTGAGTGATCTAAACAAGAAAAGTGTCAAAGTAGGTTTAAAATGAATAAAAGTAAAACCAAAGTAATGTTCAACACGAAAGTTCAAAGTAAAGAGATTGTAATTGATGATGAGAGTCTTGAGGAAGTTGAAGAGTATAATTATTTAGGCCAGATGGTGAAAGTGACGAAAGATCATGATAATGAAATAAAAAGACGCATTACAATTGGTTGGAAAGTGTTTGTACAATAAGATCCTGAGAGGCTCTTTACCTTTATGTTTGAAACGTAAAGTTTACAATCAATGCATTCTACCAGCAATAATCTACGGGTGTGAGACTTGGAAACTAACGAAGGCAATAGAAACAAAACTAAGGACAGCACAGAAGAGAATGGAGAGATCAATGATGGGAATAACGCTGAGAGACCGAAAGAGAGCAAGTTGGATGAGAAAGCAGACTAGAGTGAAAGATATTGTGGAACCAGTAAAAGAGAGGAAGTAGAATTGGGCAGGTAAGCTAGTGCGAACGACTGATGAGCGATGGTGCAAGTGTGTAACTGAGTGGACGCCGCGAGATAGGAAGCGTGGAAGAGGGAGACCAGACAGAAGGTGGAGAGACAAGATCGAGAAGTTTGCAGGGATGACGTGGCGGAGGATGGCGCGGTCGTGTGAGACCAGACAGAAGGTGGAGAGACAAGATCGAGAAGTTTGCAGGGATGACGTGGCGGAGGATGGCGCGGTCGTGTGAGTCGTGGAGTGCTATGAAGGAGGCTTTTGTTCAGCAGTGGACTCGGGATGGCTGATTTGATATATATATATATATATATGTATACATATATACATATATATATGTATATATATATACACACATATTATATATATATATATATATATATATATATATATATATATAAAATATATATATATGTATGTATATATATGTATATATATATATATATATATATATATATATGTATATATATTCACACACACTGAATGGTCCCCAGTGCAGATCTTAATTTTTTTTTTCAACCACATTAACTTTTTACTTTTAATTCCATGTCATCACGAACGAGACTGACAATGCGCTCGTCGGAGACATATACGGAAACTGATACGAAGCGAAACCAAGGGCTCGAACCTCAGCTACAGACGTATCAATGTAACAGTGACTAACCACTGCGCCATCAAGAGAGATATAAGTTGAGTACATTTTCTTATATTTGTATGTTCGAGCCACATACATATACACGAATTTTGTGCTCAACCTACCCCTGCTATGATAGTGCAATGGTAGTGTGTGCGCGTGAGCAAGTGTTATTCACACACACTGAATGGTTCCCAGTGCAGGTCTTAATCTTTTTTCAACCACATTAACTTTCCACTTTCAATTCCATGTCATCACGAACGAGACTGACAATGCACTCGTCGGAGACATATACGGAAACTGATACGAAGCGAAGCCAAGGGCTCGAACCTCAGCTACAGACGTATCAAAGTAACAGTGACTAACCACTGCGCCATCAAGAGAGATATAAGTTGAGTACAATTTCTTATATTTGTATGTTCGAGCCACATACATATACACGAATTTTGTGCTCAACCCACCCCTTCTATGATGGTGCAATGGTAGTGTGTGAATAACACTTGCCCACGCTTGCTTCCCTTCCCAACTCCTTCCCGCCTTCCCTCCCTCCTTATCTCTCGTCCTCCGTTTATCCTCCCCTCCGTCTCTCCTTGCCTCCTTCCCTCCTTCCCTCCGCCTCTCCTTCGCTCCTTCTTCATCTCGCATCCTCTGTCTCTTCTCTCCATCTCTTCTTCCCTCCTTCCCTCCGTCTCTCCTACCCTCTTTCCCTCTTTCCTTCCTTCCCTACGTCTCTCCCTTCCCCTTTCCCGTCTTGTCGCGTTTTGTCGCATCTTCACGTCGTCCCCTTAATTTGAAGCACAGCGAGGCGGCTGTATCCTGTTTATTCATTAATCGATTAGAAAACGAAATTCAAATTAGTCGTTAGACGAACCCGCATAGATAGACTGATACATCAACAAGAAGGGATATATTAATCACAGAAAATTACTCAAAAAGGTTAATTAAAACAGAACAACAACGTCAAGTTTAAACAAATGGGGATTAAGCCCCAGTCACACCAAGCTTACGACCTGTTTCCGACCACCTTCGACCGAAAATTAAGCGACGGTCGGCGACACACAACCCAAACAAGGAATTGAAATGGAAAAAAGTTGATGCAGTTGATAAGATGAAAATCTATGTACTAGGGACTATTCAGTATGTGTTATAATATATCTATCTATCGACATGGGCTGAGAAAATGCGCTCAGTATAACATGCGCTTTATTTCAACGTGCTAATTCCCAAGCCACAAGGTCAGTGAAGAGACCTGAGCATGATGATTATGGGCTTTTTCTTCAAAGGGCTTCGACACATCAACAAGATGAAATATATTAATCACAATTTTTTTTATTCATTGGCATTAGAAAACCAACTCATTAATCAATAAGGATACAAAATAACAAAGTCAATTTTTAACAGTTGAATTATATACATATATATATATATATATATATATATGTATGTATATATATATAAATATATG
>NC_134793.1:6842637-6847637 GCF_046742065.1 Oratosquilla oratoria
ACAGGGCGTCTCCCTCCTCATTTTTTTTCTTACTTTCTTAACATTTTATTTGTGTTACCTTTTTCATTGAGTTATATTGATAGTGTAACTTTTCTCCACAAATTCTATCGAAATTAAAATAATCATTATTTGCCCGCAGCAAGGCGCGGGTAAATTGGCTAGTATATATATATATATATATATATATATATGCATATATAGATATATATAGTATATATACATATATTCATACATATACATATATACATATATACACACACACACACACATATGTATATATGTATATATCTACTTGGGCAAGATTCCTGAATGCGTCTTCACTCATGAAATGAATTAGTGCTGAGACCAGGGACCTTCTCCATATACCATAGGGCCGAGAGCTGGGGGGATGAATCTAAAGTAGTCTCAAAGCACTATCACACTGGACTACTTTTCTTCCGACTGTTGGAGAAGATATGCAGCTTTCGGGAAGGAGTCTGATACGTTGTGGGTAAATGGATTTCCCTCTTTCCCTCCTTCCATCCCTCCCTGTGTCTCTCCCTTCCCCTTTCCCGTCTTGTCGCGTTTTGTCGACATTTTCAAAGCGAAAGCATCTTCACGTCGTCCCCTTAATTTGAAGCAAAGCGAGGCGGCTGTATCCTGTTTATTCATCAATCGATTAGAAAATGAAATTCAAATTAGTTGTTAGACGAACCCGCATGGATACACTGACACACCAACAAAAAGGAATATACTCACAGAATTTTTTTATTTATTGGCATTAGAAAACCAAATCATTAATCAATAAGGTTGATAAAAAGATAACGTAAATTTTAAACAAACGGGAAATTATATATATGTATACATACACACACACACACACACACACACACACACACACACACACACACACACACACACACACACACACACACACACACACACACACACACACACACACACACACACACACACACACACACACACACACACACACACACACACATATATATATATATATATATATATATATATATATATATATGTATATATATGTATATACATATTATATACATATATATATATGTATATATATGTGTATATTTGTATATGTATATACATTATATATATATGTGCTATGCTCAAAACTTTTCCTAGTTATCATTTCGCATACGTCATGCATACTTAGGCGTGTTCGATTGCTTACTTGAAGCAAGTAATAAGACTTGGTCGCAACTCCCCGTCCACTTGCCCGCGACCACCAACCAGTTCTTGGTGACGTCACGATGAGGCGAAAAGGCAGCTCGCGGGTCAGCGGGAATTAGATTATTTCATTATTTCATAAGAACATAAGAACATAAGAAATAAAGGAGACTGCAAAAGACCATAAGGCCTACACTAGGCAGCTCCGTATCCATCACCACCTGTCATCCCCATCCATAAAGTTGTCTAATCGTTTTTTAAAACAACTGATAGTTTCAGCGCTTACTACGTGGTTACTAAGTTTATTCCATTCATCGACCACCCTATTTGTAAACCAATTCTTGCCTATTTCCTTCTTAAATCTAAATTTGTCCAATTTATACCCATTACTGCGAGTCCTGCCCTGTTTTTTTATTTTTATGACTTTGTTTGCATCACCCTTGTTATAGCCTTTGATCCACTTGAACACTTCTATTAGATCACCCCGCACTCTGCGTCTTTCCAGAGAGTGTAAGTTTAGGTGCCTAAGCCTCTCTTCGTAAGGCAAATTTCCGAGTCCTTGTATCATTTTGGTCATTCTTCTCTGTACTGATTCTAGTGAATTTATGTCCATTCTGTAGGACGGAGACCAAAACTGTACCGCATAGTCAAGGATGGGTCTAACTATCGCTAGAGTTTAATAATTACCTCTGCACTTCTATTCGTTACCGTCCTAGCAATGAAGCCTAATGTTCTGTTAGCTTTATTTCTAGCGCTAATGCACTGCTTCCTGGTTTTAAGGTCCGGACTCACCAGAACTCCCAAGTCCCTCTCGCACTCAGATTTTTCTAAAAACGTGTTATCTAAGTTGTATCTATTTTCGGGGTTGTGTAGCCCTACGTTTAACACGCTACTCTTAGAGATATTGAAGTTCATTTGCCATTTCACCGACCATGTTAACAGTTTATTAAGATCATCCTGCAGAATCTGGGCGTCTTCTCCTGACCTAATTAGGCGTCCTATTTTAGTGTCGTCCGCAAACTTACTAACATCACTATTTAACCCATCGTCTAAGTCGTTTATATACATAATGAACAACAAGGGACCCAAAACCGAGCCCTGGGGGACCCCGCTAGTAACATTGCCCCACCTAGATTTTATTCCATTTATGGTGACCCGCTGTTTTCTGTTACTAATCCAAGCTCTAATCCATTCTAACACTTTTCCTCCTATGCCATGGGCTTTGATTTTATTTAGTAGTCTCTGGTGTGGCACTTTGTCGAACGCATTGCTAAAGGCAAGGTAAAAAACATCGTAATTTTCATTGTTGTCTGACGCCTTATATACCTTAGTGTAAAAGGATAGAAGATTAGTCACGCATGACTTACCTTTGGAGAAACCATGCTGTGAATCACGAATTAAACTATGCCCTTCAATGTGTTCTCTGAGTCTATTTACTATTATTGATTCAAGCATTTTTCCTATAACCGATGTCAAACTGATTGGCCTGTAGTTGCATATGGTCGATCTATCTCCCTTCTTAAAAACAGGAACAACGTTTGCCTGCCTCCAAGCAGTTGGAACAGAACCAGTGTCTACCGATTTATTGAATATTTCAGTTAACTGGTCGCAGATTTCAAATTTACACTCTTTAAGCATTCTTGGAAAAATTTCGTCCGGACCCGGAGATTTTGTAGCTTTAAGTCTGTCAATCTGCTTGATAACTTCTTCTTTACTAATGCTGATATTAGTTAGGCTATTTTCTTCATCCCCTCTGAAAATCGGATCGCAGTCAGGTACTTTATCTAACCTCTCATTAGTAAACACCGATAGAAAATAATTGTTAAACTCCTCACTCATTTTTCCTCCCGATTCTATCATGACATTTTCATCGTTTTTAATTGGTCCTATTCTTTTTTTATTTTTTGTTCTATAGAGGTGAAAGAAACCCTTTGGGTTGGATTTTGCTTGACTGGCAACCTTGATTTCATAATTACGTTTCGCTGAACGTGTATTCCTTTTAACCAGCTTTGCCATTTCGTTATATCTTGATCTAAGGTGTGATTCCCCGTTTTTTTTTTTTTTTTTACGTAAAGTCCTCTTTTAATTCCGATCTCATGTTTCAATCTGTCCGTCATCCATTTGGGAGTATTACTATTTTTCCGTATTGACTTTAGGGGGATAAATGTGTTTTGTGCATTAATAATTAGATCAGTTAGATTGTTATACATTTCATCTAAAGTACTGACCTGATTTTTGGGCCCTCGCCCCGAATCGACCTGACCTAAGGTATGCGTATTACTCTCTGTGACCCAGACCTGACCTAAGGTATGCGTATTTCCCTCCTTGACCCAGACCTGACCTAAGGTATCCGTATCCTCCTTGACCCACTTCTGACTATCAGCCCCGCAACGAGAATCAAGAATGTTTGAAACGTCCGGATTGTTTTTCGTATTCAATTTCAAATAGGTTTTTATATTGTCAAAGTTTGCTTTCCTGAAGTCTGGTACTTGAACGTTATTTGTACTTTTTATTTTTTCCCAAATAATATTAAATCTTATTTCTTGATGATCGCTAAAGCCTAGACTATCGCCCACTATTACGCTGCTAATTTGGTGCTCATTATTTGTTAGAATTAAGTCCTGGTCATTTTGTCCCCTCGTAGGATCGGTAATCATTTGTTTTAGGAAATTATCCTGCACCACATCTAGGAATTTCTTCGCTTCATGATCTCCTATTAAAGTTTCCCAGTCAATGTTTCTATAGTTAAAATCTCCCATGATTACAACGTTTTTGTACTGGGACGCTCTGTGAATTTCATGAATTAGGGAATCAGTCTGCTCAATGATAAGGTTAGGAGGTCTATACAAGACGCCAATAATAACTTTCTTATTCTTGCCTATAATCTCTACCCAAATAGATTCCGTACAGTCCTCTTCCTTAATCGAATTGTTGATAATACAGTTTAATGTATTTTTAACGAAAAGTGCTACACCTCCCCCATTCCTGCCGACCCTATCCTTATGAAAAAACTTATATCCTTCTATTTCGATTTCCGGAAGGAAATGTTTATCAGCCATGTTGATCCAGGATTCAGTAATGGCTATAATATCGAAATTTTCTACGCATGCTTTACCTCGCAGCAAATAAATTTTGTTAATTATGCTCCTACTATTTGTATAGTAAACTTTAAGTTTATCTTCCCTCCACCTGCTTTGGTGATTTTTTGTACAGTCCTCTAAGTTGTTTCTATTGCCTAAACTATATTCCGATACTTCCCCCCCTACTCCCACATAATCTACCCGAAAATACCCTGTAGGATGCCTACTTCTCGCTCAAGGGATTCAGCAAGGAGCCGAAATCCTTTGGGAGACAAGTGCACTCCGTCCCTTGTGTATAGGTGATTCTTACCATAAAAGCGGTCCCAGTTGTCGACAAATGCCCATCCATTAGCCTTACAATGTTTTGCCAGCCTGCAATTCATTGCAATAGCCCTGGAATGCCACATGCCTCCAACTCTACGCCTCGGAAGGATTCCACATACTACAGGAATACCTCCCCTATTTCTGATCTTGTCTAGCGCATCTCGGTACCGCGCAAATAATTCCTCACTCCCTAACTTACCTATATCATTTCCTCCGGCACTTAAGCAAACTACTGGGTCCTTACCTTCCCCTACTAGACACTCTTCAATCCTATCTCTAACATCACCTATGCCCGCGCCGGGGAAACACACCTGCGTCCTATGCTTCCTATCTTTGTCGCAGAAAACCCTGTCTAAATACCTCACTTGACTGTCTCCTACTACCAAAATCTTACCTGTGGGCAGGGATCCAGCG
>NC_134793.1:6852637-6855137 GCF_046742065.1 Oratosquilla oratoria
ACTATCATTGAATATCAACTCAACATGAATATTTCAAAGGGGCAATGGTCCCCGGATATAATGTCCGGACTCTTCATCACTAACCTATTGAAAGCTCATTTGCCTCCTGACCTCACATACGGAGTGAGCCGAGGGTAGAGACATCTTCCCATGTTCCCCTTTCTTTTGTTAAGAGTGCTACTTAAGCAGCACGCTCTCTCTTAATTGTATCTACTGAAGAGGATTGCAGTTTGCAATCGAAATATATAGATTCCCCGTTTCCAGTCTTTTCTACTCCAACAGTGGTTTCTACGTTATTGACAAATGTGTGATTACATTTTTCATCTGTAACATATATATATGTATATATGTACATATATATATAAATATATATATAAATATATGTATATATATATATATTTATCTTTCTTTCTTTTAGGCAGAAACCACCGGGAAATTGAAAAAAACAGATACCGAACGTTTTCGTCTATTTAGACATTTTCAAAGGTACAAAAAAGCAATACAGAAAGAGACAATAAATACATAAGAAGACAAGGATACTCGGAGAGGTCCAATGTTACATTTTATCACACACAATTTTGTCAATAATAAAATTGTCCAATTTAAATAAACCTTTATATATACATATATATATATATATATTATATATATATATATATATATTTATATATATATGTATGTATATTTGTATATGTATATACTGCATATATATGTACTATGCTCAAAACATTACCTAGTTATCATTTCGCATACGTCATGCATACTTAGACGTGTTCGATTGCTTACTTGAAGCAAGTAATAAGACTTGGTCATAATTCCCCGCCCACTTCCCCGCGACCACCAACCAGTTCTTGGTGACGTCACGACGAGGCGAAAAGGTAGTTCGCGGGTGAGCGGAAATTAGATTATTTCATTATTTCACTTATCAATGTATGAAGCAAAAAAAGTCACTTCTAAACCAGACATCATAATAAGCTGCAAATATGCAATTTTGTTTTTGTTTTGCGTATTACATATTCTTTTAATTAAGTACTGACTTTTTTTTATATTGGCCATCAGTAAATACACAAAAATACACTAGCATAAAGATATAGTATTGCTAATGATACTATTTTACTCTTACACAATTAATAGATTTCATTACTACTACTATACCACTACATTGCTACTACTACAACTACTACTATTACTACAAGTATTACTACTGCCACTGCAACTATAATTACAGCTACTACCACTACTAGTACCACTACTACTACTAGTATTAGTAGTAGTAGTAGTGCTGCCAATATTAGTGCTTGTACTACTTCTACTACCACTATTACTTCTATAGTCCTGTTACTCTTCGTGGCACTGTCAATCTGTGTCGTGAGCAAGTTTGTTACCGAGAGTGGACCTGCCCCGCGGAGGAGCAAGAAGTTGGGCGAAGAAGACTTGAGGGCTAGTTAGACAAGAGGAGCGTCCCTCGAGGGGATAAGGCGCCGAAGCATCGTCCCTAAGGAGAAGAATGGCTTGGGCAGCCATGCAGGGACCGGCGCCCCCCACTCGACTCCAGGATTCCTAATACGGGCTGAGGAAATGCGCTTAGTATAATATGCGCTTTATTTGAACGGGCTAATTTCCATGCCACAAGGTCAGTGAAGAGACCTGAGCATGATGTTTATGGGCTTTTTCTGCAAAGGGCTTCGATACAGACTTTGAAAAGTCTTATGGGCTTTAAAAAAGAAATTCTTGGCTTTATGAATGAGCTTCGTTATATGGGCTCGAAACAGAACATTTGTGCTTTGAGAAGATAATTTGGGCGCTGAAAACATCTGGGCTTTTTAAATGGGCTTCGTGAACCTGGAGCATCTTCACATGGGCTAAAGAAAAGAAGTTTTCAGTTGCAGGCCACAAAGAGCCTTAAGCCAACACATCGTTAGAAAATATTTAGGCTTCATTGGGCTATCCCTCAGCTGAATAAAATTCTTTAAGTTTATAATTAGAAAGAAAGACCCCTTGAAAGTCAAGAAAATAAGCGTGGGTCCAGTCCGTAGGGGCGTCACAGTTGTTCCTAAAATGATAGAAATTCCGAAATAGAATTTTAGATCGTAGCTGTGAATATATATTATATGTAGTTATGGATGTCGCCAGGGCATTTTATTGAACAAAGGAACACACACATCATTTGTAACGACGGCGCACATTACTGCTTTCATTTTTGCTCAGACGGCGACCGAGGACCTGAGAAGAGGTGCAGAGGATCGACCGAAGCGACAGGGCACAGGAGCCTCGCTGGGCTCCGACGCCCAACAAACTTCGGATCGTCCGTTCTTCGAGGAAGGATCCGTCGGCGCGGCCCGACCAACTGTGGGCAAAAGGACGCGTATATAGAAAACAAAAAGGAAAAACCCGACACTGTCGAGAAAAAAAACAGAAATAACAAAATAAAATAACGAATGCTAAGAAAATCCATCAGCTGAACAAAATGGCCTGGCGACTGTCCGGAGCATAGACTGAA
>NC_134793.1:6857637-6865137 GCF_046742065.1 Oratosquilla oratoria
GGCCAAGGTCATTGGCATCAGCTGTGGGTGGGATGACACTGGAAGTGTCAGAAGTGGACGAAGTAGGAACAGGAGGAGTAGAAGATGTTGAGGGTATGTCTGGGGTTACATGGAGACGGGTCTTAGGGCGAGGAGAAACAGGGAGGAAAGCTGGTTTCAAACGATCAATGGAAACTGAGGTTTCGCCTTGAGGTAGGTTAAGGATGAAGTACTTAGGTTCACGTCGAATGACGTCATATGGACCAGAGTACGGAGCCTCCAAACTCTTACGAATTCTGTCGACTCGTAACCAAACTTTAGAGCAAGAGTGAAGGTCGTGAGGAAGATAGGGTGGAGGTGGTGTATGGCAGTCACCGGATGCGAGATCTTGGAAATTGACAGACTGCATTTCCTTGATGAGACGGAGGATGGTTGTGTCATCCGAGGAGTGGGTGTATTCCTGAGTAATGGCGACAGAAGGGCATAACATGTGAGCGCCAGTAACGGCGGTAAATGGGGAAAATTTGGTGACGTGAGGTGTCATGCGATAGCCAAGAAGGACGATAGGTAAGGAGTAAAACCAGTTATCTTGCCTGGCGCGAAGAGCTGATTTCAGAGAACGGTGGAAACGTTCAATCATGCCGTTAGCTTGAGGGTGATAACTACTAGTACGCATATGGTGGAAACCAATGATAGATGAAAGCTTAGAGAAAAGTTCACTCTCGAATTGGGAACCTCTATCCGTGATGACATGAAGTGGAACACCGAAACGGCATATCCAGCCATTCACAAAAGAGATTGCTACAGAAGTGGCAGTAGTGTCAATGAGGGGAATTGCTTCAGTCCAACGAGTAGCTCGGTCAATGCAAGTCAACAAGTATTTGTATGGGAGAGGGTAAGGATAGTTAGGAAGAGTAGCAGGTGGCAACGGTCCTACAATGTCGATGTGTACTGATTGGAAGCGGTCAGTAGTTTTCCATGAATGATTATTGTTTTGCTCTTGAATTATACCCGAAGTGTAGTTATGAACAGGTCAGAGATTTTTTGGTGCTGCTAAGGAAACGCAAGCTGCAGTACATCACTTCATCTATTGACAAAGATCAGGTGATGAGGGAAACATTTGCCAAAGTGAAGACACTGTAGCAGAAGAATGTATTTCTCTTGATAGATGAAGTATAGATTCGGCCATCTGTTGCATTTTTCTGGTGGGGTTCTGAGTGGCATGGCAGTGAACAAGCCAGACTGCAAGGCCACTTCTATGCTATGTATCATGATGAAGTCGCTGCACAGAGGACCTAGTATTATGATTTCTCTGACAACCATCCGCAAGCTCACAGCAGCATACCAGCTTGAGCGTGTGAAGGAGGCGGCAGCTGATGTTGAGAGGGCAGGTGGGCGTGTCATCGGGTCTATCACAAACAACCACAAGATAAGCCAGCAGTACTGTAAGCTGTTTGATTTTCCGGGTGATTGCCGTGGCACAGTAAGCATCCTCTTGACAAAGATCGTGTCTGGTTTCTCCTTTTTGACACAGTGCATCTTCTGAAGTGCATCCGCAACAACTGGATCATTGAGAAGTGCCAGAAGATCAGTTTTGACAATAAAACAACAGCATCATTTGCTGACGTCAAGGAACTGTACGAGTCAGAGAAAGGCAGTATTCTGAAGACTACTTCCCTCACTAAATTTGCTGTTAACCCCTCACGACTTCAACTACAAAATGTGCAGCATGTCTTGAAGGCCTTCAATGAAAAGGGTGTGGCTTTATTGAAGCTCAGAGGATGTCATGACACTGCTAAGTTCATCCAAATCATCCTCAACTGGTGGAATTTAGTGAATGTATCTGGGAAGGGGCAAGATCAGCGCATGAACGATCCATATCGAGCTGTTCAGGATCCCCAGTCAACCAGCCTGCAGACTTTCCTGTTGATTTTCCAAAAGGCTTCTTCAGGACATGGAGCAAATCGAATCAAGTGTTTCACCCATGACACCAAGAATGAACTAGTGCAGACTATGCAGGGACTGACTGCCGTTTGCCGCTACTTGTTCAGAAACGCTGACTTCCATTATGTCCTGCTGCGTGAGATCCAGAGTGACCGGCTTGAGGGGGAGTTCTCAGTCTACCGTCAATCAACTGGCTCACGAGATATGGTGCCGTAAACCTCCAGTCCATCGATGTCCACCTTATGTTGAAGGAACATACCTGCTTGGGGACTGTAATTGACCTAGAGGATGCAACCTCTATTGAGAGGTGCACCACAGATGTGACACTGACTGTGAATGAAGAGAGCAGTGCGGCCTATGTGGCGGGGTGGCTTGAAACGAAGTGCGCGGACGATGTGGTCTTCAGCGCCGAGGAACCTCTTGTGACCAGTGACGTTAAGGACTTTATCGAGACAGTGTCCAGAGGTTCCCTGACAACTCCACATGTGTGCACTTTTGATCTTGTCAGATGTGGACTGTGTTTCATCAAGGAAACCCGTCACCGTTCCTGCTGCCAGAAAAGACTGATGGAGATCTTGTCGACACTGGCCAGCTTCAGTGGGATTGACATTGACTGTCCCAAGATGTTCCATCGTCTGGCAAATGTTCTTCTGAATGGAATCCACAACCTAGAGAAAGACCAGCAGAAGAATGCAGTCCTTCTCCAGACCTCTGTAAAGAAGGCCCGGCTCGCTGATTAATCGCTGCAGTCTGGTAAGCTTTTGCTTCTATGTCTGTTTATTTGTGTGAATGTTTGTTTGCTTGCAATCACAAAGGTTTAACTATAATCCATTTTGTAAAAAGGTTTAATTCTAATCCATTTTGTAAAATGTAAAACAACAGCAACTTGGGTTCTTTTAAAGTTTCCACTGACCTCATACAATAATACATGTTAAGTCTGGGAGGTGGGTGATACCACCGATTAATCGGAGATTGGAGGAGAAATAGCCCAGTGTGATAGCCACTTTAGTCGAGTGATGGGGAGGAGGATCGACTCTGAAAGAAATCTGTGTTTTAAGTGAACGAATCTGTAATGAATCCAAGAAGCACAATCATTAATTAAAGCCTTAGAGCTCAGCCCTTCTCGCTTGCTTCCCTTCCCCACTTCTTCCCGCCTTCCCTCCCTCCTTATCTCCCGTTCTCCGTTTATCCCCCCCTCCGTCTCTTCTTCCCTCCTTTCCTCCTTCTTCATCTCCCAACCTCTATCTCTCCTCTCCGTCTCTTCTCCCCTCCTTCCCTCCGTCTCTCCTACCCCTCTTTCCCTCTTTCCCTTTTTCCCTCCTTCTCTCCCTTCCCCTTTCCTGTCTTGTTGCGTTTTGTCGACATTTTCAAAGCGAAAGCATCTCCACGGCGCCCCCTTAATTTGAAGCACAGCGAGGCGGCTGTATCCTGTTTATTCGTTAATTGATTAGAAAACGAAATTCAAATTAGTCGTTAGACGAACACATATGTATAGGCTGACACATCAACAAGAAGGGATATATTAATCACAGAAATGTTTTATTCATTGGCATTAGAAAACCAACTCATTAATAAATAAGGTTAATAAAAAAAAACGTCAATTTTAAACAAACGGGGGGATTATATATATATATACATACATACATATATATATACTGTATATATATATATATATATGTATATATATATGTATATATATATATATATATATATATATATATATATATATCTTTATATGTATATATATATACATATATATATTTTTTTATCATATGTATATATATAATATATATGTATATTTGTGTATGTATATACAGTATATATATATACATATAAATATATATATATATATATATATATATATATATATATGTTGAGGTGTGAAGACAGAATGAGTGGTAGGGTGGTGAGTTTAAACGCCAAGAATCCGTTGAAGTTTTATTTCTGACGTTTCGTCCAACTAGGACTTCTTCAGAGTGTACACAAATAGAACAATGACAACTTATATACCCGCACAGCTCACCCCGTTCCCCCTCGGTCAATGCTGCTGCCATCTCTCTTTCGTCTTGCCTCATGTAAGATTAGTCCGCTTGCTATCCTCGCCAGCTTGACGAAACCGTCCCGATGGTTGCTGCATGGGAGTGAGGTAATGTATGCTGCCTCAATTGTCCTCCTTTCCTTTCTATCGAGTCCAGTATGGAGCACCTCTGTTTTTTCCCAATCCGGCAAGTGGCCAAATTTGTCGATGTGTACCACTAAAGAGTTAGACGTCCGGTGGGCTTTGATGTCATTTTTGTGCTCAGTTGTCCGCTTGTGAATTCCTCTGCTAGTTTCGCCATAGTAACTAGCGGGGCAGGTTTTACAAGGAATTCTATAAATTAAACTGTTGTCTTCGTTTTCTATTTTGTTTCTAATTTTATTTCTCACAACGTCGCCAATTTTTACCCCCGTGCTGAATGCCAGTTTCAGGCCTGCCTTGGTGAGATTTTGTTCCATGACGTTTGAGCACTTGGAGTTGGGAACGGACAGATACCCACGGTTCTCATCATTAGCCTCTTTTCCTTTGACACCCCTATTTCTTATTTGTAACGCCTTTTCCTTATTTCTATATAAAAAGCCTGCTGGGTAAGATAATTTTTTGAAAAATTATCTTACCCAGCAGGCTTTTTCAGTAAATATACAAAAAAAAAAAACACTAGCATAAAGATATAGTATTGCTAATGATACTATTTTACTCTTTCTACAAATAATATACTTCATTACTGCTACAATACCACTACATTGCTACTACTACAACTACTACTATTACTACAACTATTACTACTATCACTACAATTATAACTACAACTACTACTACTACTACTACTACTACTACTACTACTACTACTACTACTACTACTACTACTACTACTACTACTACTACTACTACTACTACTACTACTACTACTACTACTACTACTACTGCTGCTGCTACTACTACTACTACTAGTAGTGAGAGTAGTATTAATACTGCCAATATTAGTATTTGTACTACTTCTACTACCACTAGTACTACTAGTCCTGTTACTCTTTGTGGCACTATCAATCTGTGTAGTGAGCAAGTTTGTTGCCGAGAGTGGACCTGCCCCGCGGAGGAGCAAGAAGTTGGGCGAAGAAGATTTTAGGGCTAGTTAGACAAGAGGAGCGTCCCTCCAGGGGATATGACGCCGAAGCATCGTCCCTAAGGAGAAGAATGGCTTGGGCAGCCATACAGGGACCGGCGACCCCCAATCGACTCCAGGACTCCTCATCCGGGTCGAGGAAATGCGCTCAGTATAATATGCGCTTTATTTGAACGGGCTAATTCCCATGCCACAAGGTCAGTCAAGAGACCTGATCATGATGTTTATGAGATTTTTCTGCAAAGGGCTTCGACAAAAACGTTGAAAAAGTCTTATGGGCTTTAAAAATAGATTTTGGGCTTTATGAATGCGCTTCGTTATATGGGCTCGAAACAGAACACTTGTGCTTTGAGAAGATAATTTGGGCACTGAAAACATATTTGGGCTTTTTAAATGGGCATCGTGAATCTGGAGCATTTTCACATGGGCTAAAGAAAAGAAGCTTTCAGTTGCAGGCCACCAAGAGCCTTAAGCCAACACATCGTTAGAAACTATTTGGGCTTCATTGGGCTATCCCTCAGCTGAATAAAATCCTTTGAGTTTACGATCAGAAAGAAAGAGCCCTTGAGAGTCAAGAAAATAAGCGTGGGTCCAGTCCGTAGGGGCGTCACAGTTGTTCCTGAAGTGATAGAAATTCCGAAATAGAATTTTAGATCGTAGCTGTGAATATATACTATATGCAGTTTTGGATGTCGCCTTTGGGGTTTTATTCAAGAAAGGAACACACACACCATTTATAACGATGGCGCACTTTACTACCTTAATTTTTGTTCAGACCGCGACCGAGGACCTGAGAAGAGCTGCAGAGGATCGACCGAAGCGACAGGGCACAGGAACCTCGCTGGGATCCGACGCCCAATGGACTTCGGATCGTCCGTTCTTCGAGGAAGGATCCGTCGGCGCGGCCCGACCAACTGTAGGCAAAAGGACGCGTATATAGAAAACAAAATAGAAAAACCCGACACTGTCGAGGAAAAAAATAGAAATAACAAAACGAAAAATAACGAAAATTAAGAAAATATCGAGTAGAAAAAAAAGAAAAGAAAAAAAAATCTATCAGCTGAACAAAATCGCCTGACGACTGTCCGAAGTATAGACAGAAAATTATTCCCGACGTTTACGGGTTCAATAATTTATGGAAAAAAGAAAAAAAAAATGATGGCAACCTTTTTTCTCTTGGGTCACTTTTTTTTTTTAGATGAGTCTGTATATAGTTTGACCAAAGCCTCTATCAGGTTTGTTGCTCTCGCTTACGATTCGTTATGACGGTAGTATTCTTAAAAAAGAAATCTTTCCTTATATAAATCTTATATAAATCCTTGGAAGAGAAAGATTTACAGAAAGAAATATATATTCTTCAGAATTCTTTCCTGATGTAAATCTTTTCCTTCCAAGGATTCATATAAAATTTGTAAAAGGAATTTTTTTTTTATGAATACCATCGTCAGCCTCATCAGGCTCCTCCATGACGTCACACTTAGGTCACGTGTAGCCATGACGTCACATTTAAATCACGTGACCCCCATGACGTCACATGGTCGTGCAGGACATCCACCGACACGCGCAATATTAATGGGAGACAGCTTTTCCCGCCTAATTCTTCAGCAAATGTAGCCATCGTTACCACAGAATTACCGACTTTGTCAGTCGTCTCTGGACACAAGGGCACTCATATGCAGATTTAGATGCTATGGACACACGTATACAAAAACACACACAGGGCCCAGGGCCGAAATTATTTCGGTATCGCTGTGCTTCGGGTCGTTACTCTGACACTCGTGGGCGGGGAGTAGGGTGTGTGTGTGTGTGTGAAAGGTCATAGCATTACCCATAGATCGGTCATACGAGCTCTGAGCTCTCTTCCGAGAGGGAAAAAGCTGTCGATCACGAGACCAACACGTGATCCAAAGACCAAGGTGAACACACACACACACACACACACACACACACACACACACACACACACACACACACACACACACAAGCGCACACGCGCACAAGCGCACACGCGCACACGCGCGCGTGCACACACACACACACACACATACACACACACCCCCCCCACACACAGACACACACACACACACACACGCACACACACACACACACACACACACACACACACACACACACACACACACACACACACACACACACACACACACACACATGCACACTATGTGCCCACACACAAACATCTGCATACATACACATATGGGTCGATAGCCCTTAAAAAAAAAAAAAAAAAAAAAAAAAAAAAAAATCGGCCTTTTCTTGAGAGCTTTTAGGATTTGTAGTCCTAGATTCCTGGACCGGGAGATTGACCTCATCAAAAGCAACTCTTGAATTTGGCATACCCGTCCTGGTTCTTTGATCAAGCCCTCAGCAAGGCTAGAGCCAGCCACCTTAAAAATTC
>NC_134793.1:6870137-6897637 GCF_046742065.1 Oratosquilla oratoria
TGTGTATGTTATGTAATATAATTCGAATCTAGTAGTTTTTTGTTAAATGTAGTAGTTTTTGGCAAGCTGTCTAGGTTTTTTTTATTTTCCAGAGTGGCAACACTGGTCCAGTGTGCTATTAGTAATGGAGGTGTGTTACTCCGTCTTTCCCGCGTGGCTGCATTTAGAAGTGGATTGTATTTGTTTACATAGGTTCTTGCTGATTTGATGCTTTTAGACCTGAACGTGACCTACAGAAGCAGTACAAGAACTTAATTATTTTAAGATCGGAAGAAAGGTTAGTGTGTCTGTTCATGACAGAAAATTTCAGTGAGTGCAGACTGTCTGTGACTGTCGAAAACACGCCCATGTTGTGTAGCCCACTGATCTGCCGTGCATTCAAGAAGGGCATTAGTGTACCACTGGGTAAGACACTTCATCCCAACAATGGTTTGAGGTCGTATGGTCAGTTCGCCGAAGCTGTGTGCTTAGCAATTAACTATGACATGCCGTTTGACAAAAATATTGAGATTATTGTCACTCTTATTCAAACCCACACTTCAGCCTGTGTAAACAACGAGAATGAGAAGAAGCTGGTATTTTTGACACGTCAGTTGGAACTTTTATCACAGAAACAGTTTTCCATAAATGATTATTGTTTTGCTCTTGAATTATACCCCAAGTGTAGTTATGAACAGCTCAGAGACTTTTTGGTGCTGCTAAGGAAACGCAAGCTGCAGTACATCACTTCATCTATTGACAAAGATCAGGTGATGAGGGAAACATTTGCCAAAGTGAAGACACTGCAGCAGAAGAATGTATTTCTCTTGATAGATGAAGTATAGATTCGCCAGACTGCAAGGCCACTTCTATGCTATGTATTATGATGAAGTCGCTGCACAGAGGACCTAGTATTATGATTTCTATGACAACCGTCCACAAGCTAACAGCAGCATACCAGCTTGAGCGTGTGAAGGAGGTGGCAGCTGCTGTTGAGAGGGCAGGTGGGCGTGTCATCGGGTCTATCACAAACAACCACAAGATAAGCCAGCAGTACTGTAAGCTGTTTGATTTTCCGGGTGATTGCCGTGGCACAGCTAAGCATCCTCTTGACAAAGATCGTGTCTGGTTTCTCTTTTTTGACACAGTGCATCTTCTGAAGTGCATCTGCAACAACTGGATCAGTGAGAAGTGCCAGAAGATCAGTCTTGATAATAAAACAACAGCATCATTTGCTGACGTCAAGGAACTGTACGAGTCAGAGAAAGGCAGTATTCTGAAGACTACTCCCCTCACTAAATTTGCTGTCAACCCCTCACGACTTCAACTACAAAATGTGCAGCATGTCTTGAAGGTCTTCAATCAAAAGGTTGTGGCTTCATTGAAGCTCAGAGGATGTCATGACACTGCTATGTTCATCCAAATCATCCTCAACTGGTGGAATGTAGTGAATGTATCTGGGAAGGGGCAAGATCAGAGCATGCACGACCCATATCGAGCTGTTCAGGATCCCCAGTCAACCAGCCTGCAGACTTTCCTGTTGATTTTCCAAGAGGCTTCTTCAGGACATGGAGCAAATCGAATCAAGTGTTTCACCCATGACACCAAGAATGAACTAGTGCAGACTATGCAGGGACTGACTGCCGTTTGCCGCTACTTGTTCAGAAACGCTGACTTCCATTATGTCCTGCTGCGTGAGATCCAGAGTGACCGGCTTGAGAGGGAGTTCTCAGTCTACCGTCAATCAACTGGCTCACGAGATATGGTGCCGTAAACCTCCAGTCCATCGATGTCCACCCTGTGTTGAAGGAACATACCTGCTTGGGGACTGCAATTGACCTAGAGGATGCAGCCTCTATTGAGAGGTGCACCACAGATGTGACACTGACTGTGAATGAAGAGTGCAGTGCGGCCTATGTGGCGGGGTGGCTTGAAACGAAGTGTGCGGACGATGTGGTCTTCAGCGCCGAGGAACCTCTTGTGACCAGTGACGTTAAGGACTTTATCGAGACAGTGTCCAGAGGTTCCCTGACAACTCCACATGTGTGCACTTTTGATCTTGTCAGATGTGGACTGTGTTTCATCAAGGAAGCCCGTCACCGTTCCTGCTGCCAGAAAAGACTGATGGAGATCTTGTCGACACTGGCCAGCTTCAGTGGGATTGACATTGACTGTCCCAAGATGTTCCGTCGTCTGGCAAATGTTCTTCTGAATGGACTCCACAACCTAGAGGAAGACCAGCAGAAGAATGCAGTCCTTCTTCAGACCTCTGTAAAGAAGGCCCGGCTCGCTGAATAATCGCAGCAGTCTGGTAAGCTTTCGCTTCTATGTCTGTTTATTTGTGTGAATGTTTGTTTGTTTGCAATCACAAAGGTTTAACTATAATCCATTTTGTAAAATGTAAAATAACAGCAGCTTGGGTTCCTTTAAAGTTTCCACTAACCTCATACAATAATACATGTTAAGTCCGGCTAAAATTTGTATTTCAAAGCATAACAGTGTTTTAAATATAATTTCTTATTTCAAGATAAAAGTTTACATTAACTTATACTGCATTGAATAAGTCAATAGTTGACGTATTTGTCCTATGTACAATGTTAGGTTTCTAGTTGTGATATATTTGTCCAATATAGAATATTAGGTTACAAAGAAAGCAATGGCCTCCGCTAGCAGAGCCAGGAATCTGGGTGTGCACGTCCTGTTTAATAGTAGTCCTTTGTATATATATAAATACATGTGTGTTTATTCATATATATATATATATATATATATATACTATTATAAAGTAGTAGCTTCTGCCTGTCTGTTTGTTTGTTTGTTTGTTTGTTCACGAACTCCTCCAAGGGTTTTGAAGATAGACCCACGTAACCATATATATTCTGATACCCCATCACTCCAGGTACTTGGATAACTATATTTAATTTAAAAAAAAAATGTTTGCCTAGGGTTAAGGGTTAAATGGGTATGGTGGGGTAGCACGCCACTACTGTAGTGTCCTTCAAACACAATTGGCATTTTGTGACAAAAAAAAAAACGTAGAGACTGAATAATCTGACACCAGGCTTAATGACCCCATTATGGGTCGATAGCCTTAACAAATAATAATAATAATAATAATAATAATAGATAAATAAATAAATAAATAGATAAATAAATAGAATTAAAAGATAATGGAAGGTTAATTCAATTCTTCCCTTACGACCGACTATATTTTATTTCCAAAGGGCGTCTTCCTCCTCAAATTGATTTTTTTCTTACTTTCTTAAATTTTTATTTGTTACCTTTTCCATTGAGTTATATTGATAGTGTAACTTTTCTCCACATTTTTTATCAAAATTAAAATGACCATCATTTGCACGCAGCAACGCGCAGGGAATTTGGCTAGTATATATATATATATATATATATATATATATATATATGTATATATATATATATATATATATATATATATATTATATATGTGTGTATATATATATATATATATATATATATATATATATATATTATATATATATAGATATATATATATATACTTGGGCAAGATTCCTGAATGCGTCTTCACTCATGAAATGAATTAGTGCTGAGACTAGGGACCTTCTCCAAACACCATAGGGCCAAGAGCCGGAGGGGGGATGGATCTAAAGTATCCTCAAAGCGTTATCACACTGGAGTACTTTTCCTCCGACTGTTGGAACAGATTTGCAGCCGGCAGCTTTCGGGAAGGAGTCTGATATGTTAGGGGTAAGTGGATTTCCTCCAGTATATCAAATGACATTCTATGTAAAATGTTGAGAAAGAAAATAGGTTGTCATAGTGATGTTAGGACGGTAAAGCTTCTGGGAGGTGGGAGGTATCACCGATTAATAGGAGGTTGGAGGAGAAATAGCCCAGTGTGATAGTCACTTCAGTCGAGGGATGGGGAGGAGGTTCGACTCTGAAAGAAATCTATGTTTTAAGTGAACGAATCTGTAATGAATCCAAAAAGCACAATCATTCATTAAAGCCTTAGAGCTCAGCCCTTCTCGCTCGCTTCCCTTCCCCATTCCTTCCCGCCTTCCCTCCCTCCTTATCTCCCGTCCTCCGTTTATCCTCCCCTCCGTTTCTCCTTCCCTCCTTCTTCATCTCCCTTCCTCTATCTCTGTTCTCCGTCTCTTCTCCCTTCCTTCCCTCCGTCTTTCCTACCCTCTTTCCCTCTTTCTCTCCCTTCCCCTTTCCCGTCTTGTCGCGTTTTGTCGACATTTTCAAAGCGAAAGCATCTTCAAGTCGTCCCCTTAATTTGAAGCACAGCTAGGCGGCTGTATCCTGTTTATTCATTAATCGATTAGAAAACGAAATTCAAATTAGTCGTTAGACGAACCCGCATGGATAGACTGACATATCAACAAGAAGGGATGTATTAATCATAGAAGCTTTTTATTAATTGGCATTGATTGTGCCAACAGCACTATGGAGCAGAAACATGGAACATAAGAGAAGAAGAGAGAAGGAGTTTGAATGTGTTTTGAGATGAGGTGTCTGAGATGTATGATGGGGGTTACTAGGCTAGATAGGGTGAGAAATGAGGAGGTGATGAGGAGAACAGGGGTGGAAAGGGAGTTGGGAGATAGGGTTGATGAAAGAGTATTAGGATGGTTTGGACACATGGAAAGAATGAGTGAAGAAAGACTAGTAAAGGAGGTATGGAAGGCAGATGTGGAGGGAGTGAACATGAGGGGACGTCCTAGGATGAGATGGATGGATGGGGTGAAGGGGGCTTTGGGGAAGAGGGGAATGTCTGTTGAGGAAGGACGGGAGAGGACAGAAGACAGGGGTGAATGGAGAATGGTTGTATATGGAAGATGTTGTGATGCATGAGGTGGAATGGACGGGGGGATGGGGGGTGAGGTAGTGTGTGAGCAAAATTTTGACGCAGCCCGAAGGGATTTCTCCCCGTCCTCTCCTTTATATGGGGGGACGGAGAGGGGGGGTCACCGATTTAATGAAGCGGCCTTGCTGTGGATGTGCTGTGTCTTGCGACACTGCTTCTGACCCAGGGCAGTGGACAGGGTGCAGGGATGACCCGTCATCTAGGAGGTGCTAAGATGGGAGGGAGGGTGGAGGGGTGTGGAGTGTTTTCAGGGATGGAATGGGTGGGAGTGATTTTATGCCTTTTCTTTTTTGGCTAACTCCCTAGTAAGGGGGAAAAAGCCTTGGTATATGTATGTATGTATGTATGTATGCATTAGAAAACCAACCCATTAATCAATAAGGTTAATAAAAAATAACAATCTCGATTTCAAACAAACGGGGGGATTATGATATATATATATATATATATAATATATATATATATATATATATATATATACATATATATGTATATATATATATATGTATATATATATATGTATATACAGTATATATATATATATAAGTACTATGCTCAAAACATTGCCTAGTTATCATTTCGCATACGTCATGCACACTTAGGCGTGTTCGATTGCTTACTTGAAGCAAGTAATAAGACTAGGTCGTAACTCCCCGTCCACTTGCCCGCGACCACCAACCAGTTCTTGGTGACGTCAGGACGAGGCGAAAAGGCAGCTCGCGGGTCAGCGAGCATTAGATTATTCAATCATTTCATTTATCAATATATGAATCAATAGAAGTCACTTCTAAACCAGACACTATAATATACTGCAAATATGCAAACTTTTGTTTTGTTTTGCGTATTACATATACTAATTAAGTACTTACTTTTTTATTATAGCCATCAGTAAATATATAAAAAATACACTAGCATAAAGATGTAGTATTGCTAATGATACTATTTTACTCCTACTACAACTAATAGACTTCATTACTGCTACTATACCACTACATTACTACTACTACAACTAATACTATTACTACCACTACAACTATAACTACAAGTGCTACTACTACTACTAGTAATATTACTACTACTACTAGTACTACTACTACTACTAGCTGTAGTAGCAGTAGTAGTACTGCCGATATTAGTACTTGTACTACTTCTACCACCACTAGTACTACTATAGTCCTGTTACTCTTTGTGGCAATATCAATCTGTGTCGTGAGCAAGTTTGTTGCCGAGAGTGGACCTGGCCCGCGGAGGAGCAAGAAGTTGGGCGAAGAAGACTTGAGGGCTAGCTAGCACAGACAACAGGAGTGTCCCTCCAGGAGATAAGACGCCGAAGCATCGTCCCTAAGGAGAAGAATGGCTTGGGCAGCCATACAGGGCCCGGCGCCCCCCTAGACTCTTGAGGACAAATAGAAGAAGAGCGTCCCTCCAGGGGATAAGACGCCGAAGCATCGTCCCTAAGAAGAAGAATGGCTTGGGCAGCCATACAGGGACCGGCGCCCCCCAATCGATTCTAGGACTCCTCATCCAGGCTGAGGATATGCGCTGAGTATAATATGCGCTTTATTTCAACGGGCTAATTCCCATGCTACAAGGTCAGTGAAGAGACCTGAGCATGATGTTTATGGGCTTTTTCTTCAAAGGGCTTCGACACAAACGTTGAAAAGTCCTATGGGCTTAAAAAAGAACTTCTGGGCTTTATGAATGCGCTTCATTATATGGGCTCGAAACAGAATATTTGTGCTTTGAGAAGATAATTTAGGCATTGAAAACATGTGGGCTTTTTAAATGGGCTTCGTGAACCTGGAGCACCTTCACATGGGCTAAAGAAAAGAAGCTTTCAGTTGCAGGCCACCAAGAGCCTTAAGCCAACACATCGTTAGAAACTATTTGGGCTTCATTGGGCTATCCCTCAGCTGAATAAAATCCTTTGAGTTTATAATTAGAAAGAAAGAGCACTTGAGAGTCAGGAAAATAAGCGTGGCTCCAGTCCGTAGGGGCGTCACAGTTGTTCCTGAAATGATAGAAATTCCGAACTAGAATTTTAGATCGTAGCTGTGAATATATATCATATGCAGTTGTGGATGTCGCCAGGGAATCTTATTCAACAAAGGAACACACACACCATTTATAACGATGGCGCACATTACTGCTTTCATTTTTGTTCAGACAGCGACCGAAGACCTGAGAAGAGCTGCAGAGGATCGACCGAAGCGACAGGGCACAGGAGCCTCGCTGGGCTCCGACGCCCAAGGGACTTCGGATCGTCCGTTCTTCGAGGAAGGATCCATCGGCGCATCCCGACCAAGTGTGGGCAAAAGGACGCGTATATAGAAAACAAAATAGAAAAAAATAAAAGTAACAAAATTAAAAATAATGAAAACTAAGGAAATGTCTAGTAAAAAAAAAAAATAAAAAAAATAAATCCTTCAGCTGAACAAAATGGCCTGGCGACTGTCCGGAGTATAGACAAAAAATGATTCCCGACGTTTACGGGTTCCATAATTTATGAAAAAAAATTATGGCAACCTTCTTTTTTCTCTTGGGTCTCATTTTTCTTTAGACGAGTCTGTCTATATAGTTTGACCAAAGCCTCCATCAGGTTTGTTGCTCTCGTGGCGATTCGGTCTGAGGATAATATTATTAAAAAAATAATCTTTTCTTATATAAATCTTATATAAATCCTTGGAAGGGAGAGATTTACATAAAAAATATACTTTTTAAGAATTCTTTCCTTATATAAATCTTTTCCTTACAAGAATTCATATAAAATTTGTAAAAGGATTTTTTTTTTTTAAGAATACCACCGTCAGCCTCATCAGGCTCCTCCATGACGTCACACTTAGGTCACGTGTAGCCATGACGTCACATTTAGATCACGTGACGCCCATGACGTCACATGGTCGTGCAGGACATCCATCGACACGCGTAATATTAATGGGAGATAGCACACACACACAGACGCATATACACACACACACACATACACACACACACACACACACACACACACACACACACACACACACACACACACACACACACACGCGCGCGCGCGCGCGCACGCACGCACGGACGCACACACGTACGCACGGACGTACGCACGCACGCACACACACGCACACACACAAACTCACACACACACACACACACACACACACACACACACACACACACACACTCACACACACACACACACATACACACACACACACACACACACACACACATATGTGCACACTATCTGTACACACACAAACATCTGCATACATACACATATATGCATACACACACGTAAGCACACACGCATATACACACACACACAAATATGTATATATATATATATATATATATATATATATATATATATCTTCCCTCCCTCCTTATCTCCCGTCCTCCGTTTATCCTCCCCTTCGTCTCTCCTTCCTTCCCTCCTTCTTCATCTCCCATCCTCTGTCTCTCCTCTCCGTCTCTTCTTCCCTCCTTCACTCCGTCTCTCCTACCCTCTTTCCCTCTTTCCTTCCTTCCCTACCTCTCTCCCTTCCCCTTTCCCGTTTTGTCGCGTTTTGTCGACATTTTCAAAGCGAAAGCATCTTCACGTCGTTCCCTAAATTTGAAGCACAGCGAGGCGGCTGTATCCTGTTTATTCGTTAATCGATTAAAAAACTAAATTCAAATCAGTCGTTAGACGAACACGCATGTATAGACTGACACATCAACAAGAAGGGATGTATTAATCACAGAATTTTTTTATTCATTGCCATTACAAAACCAACCCTTTAATCAATAAGGTTGAGAAAAAATAACAACGTTAATTTCAAACAAACGGGGTGATTATATATAGGTACACATGCAAACATGGGGACTGTGCGACCCATCCTACTAACTATATCGGCTCTCGCGTCGTCTGTCATACCACTTAAACTCAGGAGCACTTAAAAATCATCATAGCGAAGTCCATCAAACAAAGTTAAGAAGAGAAGACCTAATCCAGAACACGGAGATTATAGATTACAGCAATGACCCACGACGATTACCCATATTAGAAGCTTTGTATATTAAGGATCTATCCCCGGAAATGAATACCCAAATCGAGGACTTAAAAATCCTACCAAGTGTGAGAAGATCACTCCCCAATGAAAACGAGAGAAAGGACACAGATATACGCCACCCTCCAACCTACAGGACGACACGGAGCTCCGGCGACGACAACCAGACAAAATCCTACATCGACGATCAGACAAAATCTCACACCGACGACTAGACAAAATCCCACAGCCTGTCCCATATTTTACTCACACACACCAGCCCAGCCCTTAGATTCGCACCTGCCACTGAGGAAGCACCAAGAGGTGTGAAAACGCGTTTTGGCTTTTTTCATAAATTATGTATGTTATTCCACAACATGACATACGGAGATATGTTAAGGTCACTGTCTACAGAAGCTAAGATTACTCTAAGAAAGAGAGAAAAATACGACAAGAATCTCTGTCATAATAAGCTTGCTATTCACTTTCATGAAGATATATATATATATTATATATGTTTTGGGCAAAGTCTTTCTCCTAAACAATTTCTATTAAATACTAAAGCACAAGTGGCGTAAATGTTAAGACCCACAAACCTGGCAATCCCCTCAGGCCCATAATATCACAAATGACATTACCCACCTATAGGATGGCTAAAATCTTAAACAATATATTAACTCCATTCATCCCCATAGGTTACTCCTTGAAGTCTAATGCTGAGTTCATTGACATCCTGAGTACTTCTGATCCTGACGAAGACATTGCATCTCTGGACGTGGAGAGCCTTTTCACCCATGTTCCTGCCCAAGAAACTATAGAAATCCTCCTGGACTACGTTTACAGATATGGCCGAACCCCCCTTTCAATACCCGAAAGGCTATTGAAGGAAATGTTAGAAGCATGTACGATGGAGGCACCTTTCCTCTCCCACAGAAGGGAACTCTTCCGTCCGGTGGATGGTGTTGCGATGGGGTCACCCCTGGGTGTCCTATTTGCCAACATGTACATGGCTGCTGTCGAAACTAGGACCTTCAATAGTCACCATAGACCGAGGATCTACGCCAGATATATTGACGATATTTTCATTTCCGTCAGAGAAAGCAGCGATACTATGAAGTTAGCAGACGCCCTCAAAGCAAATTCAGTCCTCAATTTTACCATCGAAGAGAGTAAGGACAAAACCTTTCCCTTCCTTGATGTTTTTGTCGAAAAGAAAGAGGACCATTACGCCACTTATGTATATATATATATATATATATATATATATGTGTGTGTGTGTGTGTGTGTGTGTGTGTGTGTGTGTGTGTGTGTGTGTGTGTGTGTGTGTGTGTATATTTGTATATGTAAGTACAGTATATATATGTAATATGCTCAAAACATTACCTAGTGATCATTTCGCATACGTTATACATACTTAGGCGTGTTCAATTGCTTACTTGAAGCAAGTAATAAGACTCGGTCGTAACTCCCCGTCCACTTGCCCACGACCACCAACCAGTTCTTGCTGACGTCACGACGAGGCAAAAAGGCAGCTCGCGGGTCAGCGGGCATTAGATTATTTCATTATTTCATTTATCAATATATGAAGCAACAAAAGTTACTTCTAAACCAGACACCATAATATACTGCAAATATGCAAACTTTTGTTTTATTTTGCGTATTACATATACTTTTAATTAAGCACTTACTTTTTTATTATAGGAATCAGTAAATATACAAAAAATACACTAGCATAAAGATATAGCATTGCTAATGATACTATTTTACTCTTACTACAACTAATAGACTTCACTACTGCTACTATACCACAACATTGCTACTACTACAACTACTACTATTATTACAACTATTTCTACTACCACTACAACTATAACTACAACTACTACTACTACTAGTACTACTACTACTACTAATAGTAGTAGTAGTAGTAGTACTGCCAATATTAGTATTTGTACTACTACTACTACCACTAGTACTACTATAGTCCTGTTACTCTTTGTGGCAATATCAATCTGTGTCGTGAGCAAGTTTGTTGCCGAGAGTGGACCTGCCCTGCGGAGGAGCAAGAAGTTGGGCGAAGAAGACTTGAGGGCTCGTTAGCACAGACAAGAGGAGCGTCCCTCCATGGGATAAGGCGCCGGAGCATCGTCCCTAAGAAGAAGAATGGTTTGGGCAGCAATACAGGGACTGGCGCCCCCCAACTCGATTTCTGAGGACACAGACAAGGAGAGCGTCCCTCCAGGAGATAAGACGCCGAAGCATCGTCCCTAAGGAGAAGAATGGCTTGGGCAGCCATACAGGGCCCGGCGCCCCCCAATCGATTCTAGGACTCCTCATCCAGGCTGAGGATATGCGCTGAGTATAAAATGCGCTTTATTTCAACGGGCTAATTCCCATGCCAAAAGGTCAGTGAAGAGACCTGAGCATGATGTTTATGTACTTTTTTTCCAAAGGGCTTCGACACAGACTTTGAACAGTCTTATGGGCTTTAAAAAAGAGATTCTTGGCTTTATGAATACGCTTCGTTATATGGGCTCGAAACAGAACATTTGTGCTTTGAGAAGATAATTTGGGCACTGACAATATCTGGGCTTTTTAAATGGGCTTCGTGAATCTGGAGCATCTTCACATGGGCTAGAGAAAAGAAGCTTTCAGTTGCAGGGCACCAAGAGACTTAAGCCAACACATCGTTAGAAACTATTTGGGCTTCATTGGGCTATCCCTCAGCTGAATAAGATCCTTTGAGTTTATAATTAGAAAGAAAGAGCCCTTCAGAGTCAAGAAAATAAGCGTTGGTCCAGTCCGTAGGGGCGTCACACTTGTTCCTAAAATGATAGAAATTCCGAACTAGAATTTTAGATCGTAGTTGTGAATATACATTATATGCAGTTGTGGATGTCGCCAGGGCATTTTGTTCAACAAAGGAACACACACACCATTTATAACAATGGTGCGCATTACTGCTTTGATTTTTGTTCAGACTGCGACCGAGGACCTGAGAAGAGCTGCAGAGGATCGACCGAAGCGACAGGACACAGGAGCCTTGCTGGGCTCCGACGCCCAATGGACTTCGGATCGTCCGTTCTTCGAGGAAGGATCCGTCGGTGCGGCCCGACCACCTGTGGGCAAAAGGACGAGTATATAGAAAACAAATTAGAAAAACCCGACACTGTCAAGAGAGAGAAAAAAAAATAACGAAAACTAAGAAAATGTCGAGTAAGAAAAAATAAATAAATAAATAAATCAGCTTAATAAAATCGCCTGGAGTCTGTCCGAAGTATAGACAGAAAATTATTCCGATGTTTACGGGTTTCATAATTTATTTGAAAAATAAAAAAATAAAAATAAATAAATAAATGATGGCAACCTTCTTTCTCTAGGGCCTCATTTTTTTTTTTTTTTTTTTTTTTTTCTTTTTTTTTTTTTTAAGACGAGTCTGTCTATATAGTTTGACCAAAGCCTCCATCAGGTTTGTTGCTCTCGCTTGCGATTTGTTATGACGGTAGTATTCTTAAAAAAGAAATCTTTCCTTATATAAATCTTATATAAATTCTTGGAAGGGAAAGATTTACATAAAGAAATATATATTCTTAAGAATTCTTTCCTTATGTAAACCTTTTCCTTCCAAGGATTCATAAAAAGATTTAAAAGGAAAGATTTTCTTTTTTTTAAGAATACCATCGTCAGCCTCATCAAGCTCCTCCATGACGTCACACTTAGGTCACGTGTAGCCATGACGTCACATCTAGATCACGTGACCCCCATGACGTCACATGGTCGTGCAGGACATCCATCGACACGCGTAATATTAATGGAAGACAGCTTTTCCCGCCTACTTCTTCAGCAAATGTAGCCATCGTTACCACAGAATTACCGACTTTCAAAGTCGTCTCTGGACACAAGGGCACTCACATGCAGATTTAGATGCTATAGACACACACACACACACACACACACACACACACACACACACACACACACACACACACACACACACACACACACACACACACACACACACACACACACACACACGCACGCACGCACCACACACACACGCACGCACGCACGCACCCACACGCACGCACGCACCCACACACACGCACGCACGCACGCACGCACACACACCCACACACACACACACACACACACACACACACACACACACACACACACACACACACACACGCTGGACTCGGTGGCATAGTTGGTAGAGCGCTGGACTGGGAAGCAGAAATGCTCCCAGCACCCAGTTCGAATCCTGCCCAGGGCCGAAATTATTTCGGTATCGCTGTGCCTCGGGTCGTTACTCTGACTCTCGTGGGCGGGGAGTTGGGTGTGTGTGTGTGTGAAAGGTCATAGCATTACCCATAGATCGGACCTACGAGCTCTGAGCTCTCTTCCAGGAGGAGAATAGCTGTCGATCACGACTCCAACATGTGATCCAAAGAACAAGTGAAAACACATACACACACACACACTATATTATATTACTATTATTATTATTAGATCCATATATTGTCAGTAATATAAAAAGTACATATCTTAAAAGTTAATGTGATAATGATCTGATTCCATGACCTCGCCGAGTAACCCAACCTGAGCTTTCAGGCTTCGGAGAGGAGGGTAAATGTCTCTCTTGTCCTATTTATACTTTGTGTCTCCATTTTTTTTGTTCTCATCTTTCTGTACTTCTTGATAATGTGAATATATCACGAAAGCGCTCGGACTCCGTGTGTTTTTTCTTTTCCTAGTGGACTCTGCATATATATATATGTGTTATATATATGTATATATATATATACATATACATATATATACATATACATATACATATATATATATATACATATATATATATACATATATACAGTATATATATATATATATATATATATATATATATATCTACTATAATAAAATAGTAGCTTCTGTCTGTCTCTTTGTCTGTCTGTCTGTCTTTCTGTTTCTTTGTTCACAAACTCCTACGGTTTTGGAGATAGACCCCCATAACAATATATATTCTGATACCCTTTCACTCCAGGTACTTGGATAACTATAATTCATTAAAAATATATATCTATATATATATATATATATATATATATATGTATATATATACATATATATATATATATATATATATATATATATATATATATATATATTGGCTAGGGTTAAGGGTTAAATGGATATGGTGGAGTAACACGCCACTACCCTAGTGTCCCCTTAACACGATTGGCATTTTGTGACAAAAATTACTATGATTAAACAAACCATTATATGTGTTCATAGATATTATTTATATTTGTGAAATTAATGTTGTCACAAACTATGATAGGTTTTGTAAGGAGAAAGCATGTAAATGTAAAATGATTGTATAATTTTACCAAATGTTTAAGTATTGGTTATTTTTATTTTACTTTTCGCGGGCGGTAATATACTCGTCTCTCACAAGAAGAGAGAAAAACAAAAAACAAAACAAAAAAAAAGTAGAGACTGAATAATCTCACACCAGGCTTACTGACCCCATTATGGGTCGATAGTCTTAAAAAAAAAAAAAAAAAAAAGAGCTTCGGCCTTTTCTTGAGAGCTTTTAGGATTTGTACTCCTAGATTCTTGGACCGGGATATTGACCTCATCAAAAGGCAACTTTTGAATTTGGCATACCCGTCCTGGTTTTTGGATCAGACCCTCAGCAAGGCTAGAGCCAGCCACCTTAGAAATTCAGTTCCCACCACACAACCTTCTTTTAAAGACGTTTTAGAAATCCCCTATTGTAACTCCATCAGTTCTTCTTTAAAATTAATTCCCAACAACCGTCTCACAGTTGCCTACCATTATCCTAACACGGTTCACAAACAAATTGTTAATGTTCATCAAAGGTTAAAGGGAAATGAGTCCCCAGGAGTGTATAGCCTTCCTTGTAAAGATTGTGATTTAGTGTACCTTGGTCAAACCGGAAGGGATCTTAACACCAGGTTAATGGAGCACAAAAGATCCATTAGGTATGCCCAGGAAAATTCCGCTGTGTTCCAACACGTCAGTACCAAAAATCACAGTCTTGACTAGCACAAGGCCAATTTTTTTTTTTAACTCCAACTGTAGCTTTAGAAGAAAAATTGTTGAATCAGCCTTAATCGAAGAATGTCCGAACTTGAACATCTCCAAAGGTCAATGGTCCCCGGACATAATCTCACGGCTAGCTGTGAGCCGCTTGGTTAAGAATTATCACCCTCCTGACCTCGCTTCCAGCCCGCTTCCCTCCTGACCCCACACCTCCACCCACACATCCCCTCACCTCTGACTCTGCTCTGCGTGACGGATGGTCCTGTTCTAGCTCTGCGTGTTCCCCTTCTACTCACATCTCAATTGTACTTATGTCTCAGTAAATTCTTGTAATCTGTACTTTCCTGAAGAGGGCTATAGCTATTAGCCGAAATATCGAAGTTACAATTTCTTCTAACGTTTCCTTCTATTCCGACTCTGGGTTCTTCATGATTGTATATATATATATATATATATATATATATATATATATGTTTTTATATATATATATATATATATATATATATATATATTACATTATATGTATATGTATATATATATATATATATTTATACATATATGTATGTATATATATATATATAAAAGGTGCAGATGAAGAGGTAATAATTGAAGAGAAGGCAGTAAGGGGAAGATGGGCAGAATATTTTAGGGAGTTGCTAAATGTGAAGGAGGATAGGGAGGGAAAGATAGCTGCAGTGGGAAATACGAAGAAAATGAGAGTGATGAGTGAGGAGAATGGAGGAGAAATAAGGAAGGATGAGGTGAAGGCAGTTGTTAAGATGATGAAAGCAGGTAAGGCACCTGGTCTGGATGGATGCCATGCAGAATGTCTGAAAAAGGGAGGTTCAGTGATGGTGGACTGGCTGGTGAGGTTATTTAATGTTTGCTGGAGAGAGGGTAGAGTGTCGGAGGACTGGAGGAGTGCCTGTATAGTTTCTCTTTACAAGGGAAAAGGGGACAAGTGTGAATGTAGTAGTTTCAGAGGGATTAGCTTGTTAAGTGTAGTTGGGAAGGCTTATGGGAGGATCTTGATTGATAGGATTAGGAGAGGAACAGAGGGAGTGATTGATGAGGAACAGTGTGGATTTAGGACAGGTAGAGGTTGTGTAGATCAGATCTTTGTGGTAAGACAGATATGTGAGAAAGCTATAGGAAAGGGGAAGGATGTTTTTTGGGCTTTTATGGATCTGGAAAAGGCTTATGATAGGGTAGACAGAAAGGCACTGTGGGAGGTTATACAGATATACGGGATAGGAGGAAAGCTTCTGGGAGCTGTCAAGAGTTTTTATGAGAGTAGTAGAGCTTGTGTCAGGATTAGAAATGGAGAGAGTGAGTGGTTCGAGGTAAAGGTGGGACTTCGTCAGGGATGTGTTATGTCGCCCTGGCTGTTCAATTTATACATGGATGGGGTGGTGCGAGAGGTAAATGCAAGGGTAGTGGGTCAGGGATTGGAGATGGTTAAAGAAAATGGAGAAAAGTGGGAGGTGAGCCAGCTGTTGTTTGCGGACGACACTGCGCTTGTGGCAGGATCAGAGGAGGGATTGAGGAAGTTGGTGACAGAGTTTGGGAGAGTGTGTGAAAGAAGAAAATTTAAGATAAATGTGGGTAAAAGTAAGGTGATGAGATGTACAAGGGGTGAAAGTGGCAGCAGACTGGAAGTGAGCATTAAGGGAGAGCGACTGGAGGAAGTGGATAGTTTTAGATACTTGGGTGCAAATGTGGCAGGAAAGGGTGGAGTAAAGGTGGAGGTAGAATGTAGATTGAGAGAAGCGAGTAAATGTCTTGGTGGATTAAAGAGTGTAATGAGGAATAGACATTTGGGAATGGATGCTAAGAGGAGACTGTATGAAGGAGTGATTGTGCCAACAGCACTGTATGGGGCAGAAACATGGAACATAAGAGAAGAGAGAAGGAGTTTGAATGTGTTTGAGATGAGGTGTCTGAGAAGTATGATGGGGGTTACTAGGCTAGATAGAGTGAGAAATGAGGAGGTGAGGAGGAGAACAGGGGTGGAAAGGGAGCTGGGAGATAGGGTTGATGAAAGAATATTAGGATGGAAGGCAGATGTGGAGGGAGTGAACATGAGGGGACGTCCTAGGATGAGGTGGATGGATGGGGTGAAGGGGGCTTTGGGGAAGAGGGGAAATTCTGTTGAGGAAGGATGGGAGAGGACAGAAGACACGGATGAATGGAGAATGGTTGTATATGGATGATGTTGTGATTGCATGAGGTGGAATGGGCGGGGGGATGGGGGATGAGGTAGTATGTGTGAGCAAAATTTGACGCAGCCCGAAGGGATTTCTCCCCGTCTTCTTTTATGCAATGGGGGGACGGAGAGGGGGGTCGCCGATTTAATGAAGCGGCCTTGCTGTGGATGTGCTGTGTCTTGCGACACTGCTTCTGACCCAGGGCAGTGGGCAAGGTGCAGGAATGACCCGTCATCCAGGAGGTGCTAAGATAAGAGTGAGGGTGGAGGGGTGTGGAGTGTATTCAGGGATGGAATGGGTGGAAATGATTTTATGCCTTTCCCTTTTTGGCTACCTCCCTTGTAAGGGGGAAAAAGCCTTGGTATATGGTATATGTATGTATGTATGTATATATATGTGTATATTTGTATATGTATATACATTATATATATGTCCAATGATCAAAACATTACCTAGTTATCATTTCGTATACGTCATGCATACTTAGGCGTGTTCGATTGCTTACTTGAAGCAAGTAATAAGACTTGGTCGTAACTCCCCGTCCACTTGCCCTCGACCACCAACCAGTTCTTGGTGACGTCACGACGAGGCGAAAAGGCAGCTCGCGGGTCAGCCAGCATTAGATTATTTCATTATTTCATTTATCAATATATGAAGCAACAAAAGTCACTTCTAAACCAGACACCATAATATACTGCAAATATGCAAATTTTTGTTTTGTTTTGGGTATTGCATATACGTTTAATTAAGTACTTACTTTTTTATTATAGCCATCAGTAAATACACAGAAAATACACTACCATAAACATATAGTATCGCTAATGATACTATTTTACTCTTACTACAACTAATAGACTTCATTATTGCTACTCTACCACTACATTGCTACTACTACAACTACTACTATTACTACAACTATTACTACTACCACTAGAAAACTACTACAACTACCACTACTACTACTAGTACTACTACTACTAATAGTAGTAGTAGTGCTGCCAATATTAGTATTTGTACTACTACTTAGTAGTACTACTATAGTCCTGTTACTCTTTGTGGCACTATCAATCTGTGTCGTGAGCAAGTTTGTTGCCGTGAGTGGACCTGCCCCGCGGAGGAGCAAGAAGTTGGGCGAAAAAGACTTGAGGGCTAGTTAGCACACGCAGGAGGAGCGTCCCTCCAGGGGATAAGACGCCGAAGCATCGTCCCTAAGAAGAAGAATGGCTTGGGCAGCCATACAGGGACCGGCGCCCCCCAGTCGATTCCAGGATTCCTCATCCGGGCTGAGGAAATGCGATCAGTATATGCGCTTTATTTCAACGGGCTAATTCCCATGCCATAAGGTCAGTGAAGAGACCTGAGCATGATTTTTATGGGCTTTTTCTTCAAAGGGCTTCGACACAGACGTTGAAACGTCTTATGGGCTTTAAAAAAGAACTTCTGGGCTTTATGAATGCGCTTCGTTGTATGGGCTCGAAACAGAACATTTGTGCTTTGAGAAGATAATTTGGGCACTGAAAACATCTGGGCTTTTTAAATGGGCTTCGTGAACCTGGAGCATCTTCACATGGGCTAAAGAAAAGAAGTTTTCGGTTGCAGGCCACCAAGAGCCTTAAGCCAACACATCGTTAGAAACTATTTGGACTTCATTGGGCTATTCCTCAGCTGAATAAAATCCTTTGAGTTTATAATTAGAAAGAAAGAGCACTTGAGAGTCAGGAAAATAAGCGTGTCTCCAGTCCGTAGGGGCGTCACAGTTGTTCCTAAAATATCTGGGCTTCAATGGGTTATCCCTCAGCTGAATAAAATCCTTTGAGCTTATAATTAGAAAGAAAGAGCCCTTGAGAGTCAAGAAAATAAGCGTAGGTCCAGTCCGTAGGGGCGTCAGAGTTGTTCCTAAAATGATGGAAATTCGGAACTAGAATTTTAGATCGTAGCCAGGGAGATTTTATTCAACAAAGGAACACATACACCATTTATATCGATGGCGCACATTACAGCTTTAAGTTTTGTTCAGACCGCGACCGAGGACCTGAGAAGAGCTGCAGAGGATCGACCGAAGCGACAGGGCACAGGAGCCTCGCTGGGCTCCGACGCCCAACGGACTTCGGATCGTCCGTTCTTCGAGGAAGGATCAGTTGGCGCGGCCCGACCAACTGTGGGCAAAAGGACGCGTATATAGAAAACAAAACAAACAAAAAAACCGACACTGTCGAGAAAAAATTAAAAGTAACAAAATAAAAAATAACGAAAACTAAGAAAATATCGAGTAAAAAAAAAAATCTATCAGCTGAACAAAATCACCTGGCGACAGAAAATTATTCCCGACGTTTACGGGTTCCATAATTTATGGGGGAAAAAAAAAATGATGGTAACCTCCCTTTTTTTCTTGGGTCTCATTTTTCTTTAGACGAGTCTGTCTACATAGTTTGACCAAAGCCTCCATCAGGTTTGTTGATCTCGTGGCGATTCGGTCTGAGGGTAATATTCTTAAAAAAGAGAATCTTTTCTTATACAAATATTATATAAATCTTTAGAAGGGAGAGATTTACATAAAAAAAATATTTTCTAAGAATTCTTTCCTTATGTAAATCTTTTCCTTCCAAGGATTCATATAAAATTTGTAAAAGGATTTTTTTATCAAAGAATACCACCGTCAGCCTCATCAGGTCACGTATAGCCATGACGTCACATTTAGATCACGTGATCCCCATGACGTCACATGGTCGTGCAGGACATCCGTCGACACGTGTAATATTAATGGGAGACAGCTTTTGCCGCCTACATCTCCAGCAAATGTAGGCATCGTTACCACAGAATTACCCGACTTTCAAAGTCGTCTCTGGACATAATGGCACTCACATGCAGATTTAGATGATATGGACACACACACACACACACACACACACACACACACACACACACACACACACACACACACACACACACACACACACACACACACACACACACACACACACACACACACACACACACACACACACACACACACACACACACACACACACACACACACACACACACACACACACACACACACACACACACACACACACACACACACACACACACACACACACACACTATGTGCACACACACAAACATCTGCCTATATACACATATATGCATGCGCACACGTACGCACACACGCATACGTGTGTGTATATAAATGAATATATGTTTATTCATATATATATGTATGTATGTATTATACATATAATATACATATATATGTATATATATATATTATATATATATATATATGTATATATATATATATAAATATATATACATATATATGCATATATACACATATATATACATATATATATATATATATATATATATATATGTATATGTATATTATATATAGCAAGGACTACTATTACACAGGACGTGCACACCCAGATCCCTGGGTCCGCTAGCGAAGGCCAGTCCAGTGCAGGGTTTCTACCCCTAGTGTTTTCCCACTAGATCTGTTAATTTTTGCCTCAATCTAGTAGTCTAGTGGTTTTTCGTCATGAATTTCGAGATTCTAGTATATTTTGAAGATCCTAATAATAACGTTTAATTTTGCATTATGGAACCAAATTCTTGGAGCCAAACACAGAAAAATAGTGCCAGATCTGGCACCAAAAGTGCTAAATTGGCAACCCTGCCTACTAATCACGCAACCATCCTACAAAGTACAAAATATAGCAGGCTGTCGCGCTCGCGTCGAAGTTTGTATCTGTTTTCGCAAAATTTTATTTTTCTGCATCATTTCTGTCTAATACTTCTCGAATTATTCCATGAAAGCATGATTTGTCATTGAGAGGTTTTGAAAATTAGCTATAACACATTCACACGTACAGTTACTATGAATTGAATGTATATCATCATACGAACTCCATAGAAATTGTCAGTCAAATTGGCGCACTTGTTATTTGCTTATAGTATGTTTGCGCGATTGATTGGTTACATTAGTATATAGGTGGTTGCAGGACGGTTGAGGTTTGTATTATCCGAATTATTAGTTTGTGCAAATATTTAAGTGCAGAATCGTAAAGAGCAATGCAACAACAGTCTTGCCTGCATACAAGTGACGAGTTTAGCTCATAGTTGTCTACTTGACTAACTAGTGATTGGTTGTGAAAGTTTGGATTATCATACCATTAGTAATTAGTTTGATGTATACAGTTTTCTAACTTCAAAATGTTTTCATGTGTATGTTGTGTAATATAATTCGAATCTAGTAGTTTTTTGTTAAATGTAGTAGTTTTTGGCAAGCTGTCTAGGTTTTTCATTTTCCAGAGTGGCAACACTGGTCTAGTGTGCTACTAGCAATGGAGGTGTTAAGGTTGTGTTACTCCGTCTTTACCGCGTGGCTGCATTTAGAAGTGGATTGTATTTGTTTACATAGGTTCTTACTGATTTGATGCTTTTAGACCTGAACGTGACCTACAGAAGCAGTACAAGAACTTAATTATTTTAAGATCGGAAGAAAGGTTAGTGTGTCTGTTCATGACAGAAAATTTCAGTGAGTGCAGACTGTCTGTGACTGTCGAAAACACGCCCACGTTGTGTAGCCCACTGATCTGCCGTGCATTCAAGAAGGGCATTAGTGTACCACTGGGTAAGACACTTCATCCCAACAATGGTTTGAGGTCGTATGGTCCGTTCGCCGAAGCTGTGCGCTTAGCAATTAACTATGACATCCCGTTTGACAAAAAGATTGAGATTATTGTCACTCTTATTCAAACCCACAAGTCAGCCTGTGTAAACAACGAGAATGAGAAGAAGCTGTTATTTTTGACACGTCAGTTGGAACTTTTATCACAGAAACAGTTTTCCATGAATGATTATTGTTTTGCTCTTGAATTATACCCGAAGTGTAGTTATGAACAGGTCAGAGATTTTTTGGTGCTGCTAAGGAAACGCAAGCTGCAGTACATCACTTCATCTATTGACAAAGATCAGGTGATGAGGGAAACATTTGCCAAAGTGAAGACACTGCAGCAGAAGAATGTATTTCTCTTGATAGATGCAGTATAGGTTCTGCCAACTGTTGAATTTTTCTGGTGGGGTTCTCAGTGGCATGGCAGTGAACAAGCCAGACTGCAAGGCCACTTCTATGCTATGTATTATGATGAAGTCGCTGCACAGAGGACCTAGTATTATGATTTCTATGACAACCGTCCACAAGCTAACAGCAGCATACCAGCTTGAGCGTGTGAAGGAGGTGGCAACTGCTGTTGAGAGGGCAGGTGGGCGTGTCATCGGGTCTATCACAAACAACCACAAGATAAGCCAGCAGTACTGTAAGCTGTTTGATTTTCCGGGTGATTGCCGTGGCACAGCTAAGCATCCTCTTGACAAAGATCGTGTCTGGTTTCTCTTTTTTGACACAGTGCATCTTCTATCTGCAACAACTGGATCAGTCAGAAGTGCCAGAAGATCAGTCTTGATAATAAAACAACAGCATCATTTGCTGACGTCAAGGAACTGTACGAGTCAGAGAAAGGCAGTATTCTGAAGACTACTCCCCTCACTAAATTTGCTGTCAACCCCTCACGACTTCAACTACAAAATGTGCAGCATGTCTTGAAGGTCTTCAATGAAAAGGTTGTGGCTTCATTGAAGCTCAGAGGATGTCATGACACTGCTAAGTTCATCCAAATCATCCTCAACTGGTGGAATTTAGTGAATGTATCTGGGAAGGGGCAAGATCAGCGCATGAACGATCCATATCGAGCTGTTCAGGATCCCCAGTCAACCAGTCTGCAGACTTTCCTGTTGATTTTCCAAGAGGCTTCTTCAGGACATGGAGCAAATCGAATCAAGTGTTTCACCCATGACACCAAGAATGAACTAGTGCAGACTATGCAGGGACTGACTGCCGTTTGCCGCTACTTGTTCAGAAACGCTGACTTCCATTATGTCCTGCTGCGTGAGATCCAGAGTGACCGGCTCGAGAGGGAGTTCTCAGTCTACCGTCAATGAACTGGCTCACGAGATATGGTGCCGTAAACCTCCAGTCCATCGATGTCCACCCTGTGTTGAAGGAACATACCTGCTTGGGGACTGCAATTGACCTAGAGGATGCAGCCTCTATTGAGAGGTGCACCACAGATGTGACACTGACTGTGAATGAAGAGAGCAGTGCGGCCTATGTGGCGGGGTGGCTTGAAACGAAGTGCGCGGACGATGTGGTCTTCAGCGCCGAGGAACCTCTTGTGACCAGTGACGTTAAGGACTTTATCGAGACAGTGTCCAGAGGTTCCCTGACAACTCCACATGTGTGCACTTTTGACCTTGTCAGATGTGGACTGTGTTTCATCAAGGAAGCCCGTCACCGTTCCTGCTGCCAGAAAAGACTGATGGAGATCTTGTCGACACTGGCCAGCTTCAGTGGGATTGACATTGACTGTCCCAAGATGTTCCATCGTCTGGCAAATGTTCTTCTGAATGGAATCCACAACCTAGAGAAAGACCAGCAGAAGAATGCAGTCCTTCTCCAGACCTCTGTAAAGAAGGCCCGGCTCGCTGATTAATCGCTGCAGTCTGGTAAGCTTTTGCTTCTATGTCTGTTTATTTGTGTGAATGTTTGTTTGTTTGCAATCACAAAGGTTTAACTATAATCCATTTTGTAAAATGTAAAACAACAGCAACTTGGGTTCCTTTAAAGTTTCCACTAACCTCATACAATAATACATGTTAAGTCCGGCTAAAATTTGTATTTCAAAGCATAACAGTGCTTTAGATATAATTTCTTATTTCACTATAAAAGTTTACATTAACTTACACTGCATTGAATAAGTCAATAGTTGATGTATTTGTCCTATATACAATGTTAGGTTTCTAGTTGTGATATATTTGTCCAATATAGAATATTAGGTTACAAAGAAAGCAATGGCCTCCGCTAGCAGAGCCAGGAATCTGGGTGAGCACGTCCTGTTTAATAGTAGTCCTTCGTATATATATAAATATGTGTGCTTATTCATATATATATATATATATATATATATACTATAATAAAGTAGTAGCTTCTGCCTGTCTGTTTGTTTGTTTGTTTGTTTGTTCACGAACTCTTACGGTTTTGGAGATAGACCCCCATAACCATATATATTCTGATACCCTATCACTCCAGGTACTTGGATAACTATATTTCATTTCTAAAAAAAAATTATTTTGCCTAGGGTTAAGGGTTAAATGGGTATGGTGGGGTAGCACGCCACTACTGTAGTGTCCTTCAAACACAATTGGCATTTTGTGACAAAAATTACTATGATTAAACAAACCATTGTATGTGTTCATAGATATTATTTATATTTGTGAAATTAATGTTGTCACAAACTATGATAGCTTTTGTAAGGAAAAAGCATGTAAATGTAAAATGATTGTAGAATTTTACCAAATATTTAAATATTGGTTATTTTTGTTTTACTTTTTCGCGGGCGGTACTATACTCGTCTCCCACAAAAAGAGAGAGAGAGAGAAAAAAAAAGAAACGTAGAGACTGAATAATCTCACACCAGGCTTAATGACCCCATTATGGATCGATAGCCTAAAAAAAAAATAATAATAATAATAAAAAAGAATAAAAAATAAATAAATAAATAAATAAATAAATAAATATTTTTCAAAGATAAAGGAATGTTAATTCAATTCTTCTCTTACGACCGAATATATTTCATTTCCAAAGGGCGTCTCCCTCCTCAAATTGATTTTTTTCTTACTCTCTTAAAATTTCTATTTGTGTTACCTTTTTTATTTGAGTTATATAGATATGTGTAACTTTTCTCCACAAGTTCTATAAAAATTAAAATGACCATCATTTGCCCGCAGCAACGCGCGGGTAATTTGGGGGGGGGGGATGGATCTAAAGTATCCTCAAAGCGTTATCACACTGGAGTACTTTTCCTCCGACTGTTGGAACAGATTTGCAGCCGGCAGCTTTCGGGAAGGAGTCTGATATGTTAGGGGTAAGTGGATTTCCTCCAGTATATCAAATGACATTCTATGTAAAATGTTGAGAAAGAAAATAGGTTGTCATAGTGATGTTAGGACGGTAAAGCTTCTGGGAGGTGGGAGGTATCACCGATTAATAGGAGGTTGGAGGAGAAATAGCCCAGTGTGATAGTCACTTCAGTCGAGGGATGGGGAGGAGGTTCGACTCTGAAAGAAATCTATGTTTTAAGTGAACGAATCTGTAATGAATCCAAAAAGCACAATCATTCATTAAAGCCTTAGAGCTCAGCCCTTCTCGCTCGCTTCCCTTCCCCATTCCTTCCCGCCTTCCCTCCCTCCTTATCTCCCGTCCTCCGTTTATCCTCCCCTCCGTTTCTCCTTCCCTCCTTCTTCATCTCCCTTCCTCTATCTCTGTTCTCCGTCTCTTCTCCCTTCCTTCCCTCCGTCTTTCCTACCCTCTTTCCCTCTTTCTCTCCCTTCCCCTTTCCCGTCTTGTCGCGTTTTGTCGACATTTTCAAAGCGAAAGCATCTTCAAGTCGTCCCCTTAATTTGAAGCACAGCTAGGCGGCTGTATCCTGTTTATTCATTAATCGATTAGAAAACGAAATTCAAATTAGTCGTTAGACGAACCCGCATGGATAGACTGACATATCAACAAGAAGGGATGTATTAATCATAGAAGCTTTTTATTAATTGGCATTGATTGTGCCAACAGCACTATGGAGCAGAAACATGGAACATAAGAGAAGAAGAGAGAAGGAGTTTGAATGTGTTTGAGATGAGGTGTCTGAGAAGTATGATGGGGGTTACTAGGCTAGATAGGGTGAGAAATGAGGAGGTGATGAGGAGAACAGGGGTGGAAAGGGAGTTGGGAGGTAGGGTTGATGAAAGAGTATTAGGATGGTTTGGACACATGGAAAGAATGAGTGAAGAAAGACTAGTAAAAGAGGTATGGAAGGCAGATGTGGAGGGAGTGAACATTAGGGGACGTCCTAGGATGAGATGGATGGATGGGGTGAAGGGGGCTTTGGGGAAGAGGGGAATATCTGTTGAGGAAGGATGGGAGAGGATAGAAGACAGGGGTGAATGGAAAATGGTTGTATATGGATGATGTTGTGATACATGAGGTGGAATGGATGGGATGGGAGGTGGGGTAGTGTGTGTGTGTGAGAAAAATTTTGATGCAGCCTGAAGGGATTTCTCCTTGTCTTCTCCCTTTCTGCATGAGGGGACGGAGAGGGGGGGTCACCGATTTAATGAAGCGGCCTTGCTGTGGATGTGCTGTGTCTTGCGACACTGCTTCTGACCCAGGGCAGTGGACAGGGTGCAGGGATGACCCGTCATCTAGGAGGTGCTAAGATGGGAGGGAGGGTGGAGGGGTGTGGAGTGTTTTCAGGGATGGAATGGGTGGGAATGATTTTATGCCTTTTCCTTTTTGTCTAACTCCCTAGTAAGGGGGAAAAAGCCTTAGTATATGTATGTATGTATGTATGTATGTATGTATGTAGTAGAAAACCAACCCATTAATCAATAAGGTTAATAAAAAATGACAATCTCAATTTCAAACAAACGGGGGGATTATAATATATATATATATATATATATATATATATATATATATATATATATATATATATATATATGTATATATATATGTATGTATATATGTATATGTATATACAGTATATATATATAGGTACTATGCTCAAAACATTGCCTAGTTATCATTTCGCATACGTCATGCACACTTAGGCGTGTTCGATTGCAAGTAATAAGACTTGGTCGTAACTCCCCGTCCACTTGCCCTCGACCACCAACCAGTTCTTGGTGACGTCACGACGAGGCGAAAAGGCAGCTCGCGGGTCAGCCAGCATTAGATTATTTCATTATTTTATTTATCAATATATGAATCAACAAAAGTCACTTCTAAACCAGACACCATAATATACTACAAATTTGCAATTTTTGTTTTTGTTTTGCGTATTACAAATACTTATAGTTAATTAATTTTTATCATAGCCATCAATAAATATACAAAAAATACACTAGCATAAAGATATACTATTGCTAATGATACTATTTTACTCTTACTACAACTAATAGATTTCAGTACTGCTACTATACCATTACATTGCTACTACTACAATCACTACTATTACTACAACTATTACTACTACCACTACAACTATAACTACAACTATTACTACTACTAGTACTACTACTACTACTACTACTAGTAGTAGTAGTAGTAGTAGTACTGCCAATATTATTACTTGTACTACTTCTACTACCATTAGTACTACTATAGTCCTGTTACTCTTTGTGGCACTATCGATCTGTGTCATGAGCAAGTTTGTTGCCGAGAGGGGACCTGCCCCG
>NC_134793.1:6902637-6905137 GCF_046742065.1 Oratosquilla oratoria
TTGTGTAATATATTTCATAGGTTCCATTGGAATTCAGCCCACATGGGATTCAGCCCAAAGGAATTTAGCCTAACCTAACCCAACTAACCCATTATTTTTTAGTGAATTTAAAAGTGGACTGAATCCTGTGTGGGCTGAATTCCAAGCCCACCTATTTCATATCCTGTTAATTATTTCCAAATAATTTAGTGGCTTGTGTGAATATGATCATTATCTAAAAAAACAACTACTGTACTCAAAAGTAGCCTAAATCACACTCTATTCATTCATTTATTTATTCATTTATAAATCATGCAATATGCTAAAACTTTCTGTTTCCATTTCAGGATCTGTATCAACAGCTTCAATCCCTTCATCATCGGCTCCACTTGAATTATATGCAAACCTGACTCCTCCACAGGCGCCACTTCTGCTAAATCATTTTGATCTAAAAGAAAGTCATCAACGTCTCTGGACAGATTTATCGTCTTGTTCAGCATCCTCAGTTTCTCAAGATGGTTCAGAACCTGAGGCCAGGTTATATTCCTCCATCCAGAAAAGATATTGCTGATAAATACTTGGATCTCGTGTATGAAAATGAATATAAAAAGTGTGCAGATAACCTGAATAATGAAACTGTATGTCTTTCAATTGATGGGTGGTCCAACATTCATAATGAGCCCATAATATGTGTCACTCTAACAACATCCACTGGTCAGATTTATTTAGTTGAGACAACATCAACATTATATTGGCATCAGGGAAACCTCACACTGCTGAATATCTTCTACAACTTGTATAAAATTCGATCAAGAAGGCTGAACAAGATTTTGGCTATCACATTGGAAGTGTTGTGACAGACAATGCAGCAAATGTCACCAAGATGAGAAAACTCTTGGAGGAATCGAGTGAACCTGAGCATACCTTCCTCTCATACGGATGTGCAGCACACCTACTAAATCTATTGGCTCATGACCTTGAGATTGATAATGAAAAACAACATGTGGTCCATGTAGTTAAATATTTTAGAAATAATCATTATGCTGCTTCAAGGTATCGGCAGGAAGGTGGTCAGTGTCTAGTCATGCCCCAGGACACAAGGTGGAACACAATGTCAGACTATCTCAAGGCCTATATAAATAACTGGCCAGTTCTAATGAAGATCTGTGAAGTCAACAGGTAAGCTATTGATACTAAAGTACGAAACAAAGTATCAAATTTAGGCCTAAAACATTCGGCTGAGGAATTACTGGATCGATTGCAGCCAATAGCAAAGGCTCTAGATGTAGTACAGAGTGACAGGTGCACTATTGCTCAAGCGGTAGATGTTTGGAAGAAATTACTTGGCCATTTCACAAACAATAAACACGCTGAAAATCGGTGAAAAAAAAGGTATGAACAGCTTATCACCAAAGCTCACATACTTGCCAAAATGCTTCATGCAACACTTCGAGGAGAAATGCTCAGTGCAGAAGAGGATCGATTTAAATCAAATAAATCTGATTTATATAAAAAATAGATTTTTTTTATTTCTTAAAAAAAAAAAAAAAAATAATCGCCAACCCTGGTGTCCACTAACCTCATACAATAATACTTGATAAGTCCGGCTAAAATTGGCGTTTCAAAGCATAACAGTGACTTAAAAATAGTTTCTTATTTCACTATAAAAGTTATATTAACTTATTCTGCATTAAATAAGTCAATATTTGATATATTTGTCCTATATACAATGTTAGGTTTCTAGTTTTGATATATTTGTCCAATATAAAATGTTAGGTTTCAAAGAAAGCAATAGCCTCCGCTAGCGGAGCCAGGAATCTGGGTGTGCACATCCTGTATGATAGTAGTCCTTTGTATATATATGTATATTTGTATATGTATATACATTATATAAATGTACTATGCTCAAAACATTACCTAGTTATCATTTCGTATACGTCATGCATACTTAGGCGTGTTCGATTGCTTACTTGAAGCAAGTAATAAGACTTGGTCGTAACTCCCCGTCCACTTGCCCTCGACCACCAACCAGTTCTTGGTGACGTCACGATGAGGCGAAAAGGCAGCTCACGGGTCAGCGGGCATTAGATTATTTCATTGTTTCATTTATTGATATATGAATCAACAAAAGTCACTTCTAAAGCAGACACCATAATATACTGCAAATATGTAAAAAAAAAAAAAATTGTTTTGCGTATTATATATACTTTTAATTATTTACTTTTTTACTATAGCCATTAGTAAATGTACAAAAAATACACTAGCATAAAGATATAGTATTACTAATGATACTATTTTACTCTTACTCTAACAGATTTTTAATAGACTAATTTTACCCTAATAGAATTCATTACTGCTTCTATACCACTACATTGCTACTACTACAACTACTACTACTACTACTACTACTACTACTACTACTACTACTACTACTACTACTACTAGTAGTAGTAGTTACTAGTAGTAGTAGTAGTAGTAGTAGTAGTAGTAGTAATAGTACTGCCGATATTAGTACTTGTAT
>NC_134793.1:6912637-6922637 GCF_046742065.1 Oratosquilla oratoria
AACTGTCCTGTGAGCTACTACGGGGAAACCAGCCGAGGTATTAAGAAACGGACAATTGAGCACAGGAATGACATCAAGGCACACCGAGTATCAAACTCGCTAGTGGTTCATGTAGATACTCACGGCCACTTACCAGACTGGAACAAAGTAGAGGTGCTGCAGAAAGGACTTCATAAGAAAAGAAGGAAAATAACTGAAGCAGCTTACATCGCTTCCCATCCAAACAACAACCACCGCGATGGGTTTATCAAATTAACAAAGACGGCGAGCCGCTTGGTACTTCGCGAAGCAGAGCGTAGGAGGACGAGAGGTCAGGTCGATCATGGTGGAACGCGGATAGATTCGGCGGGTATTTAGGGGGTGAATGATTTGAATGTGCATGTACTCTGAAGAAGTCCTGGTAAGGACGAAACGTCAGAATAAATCCCTAAACGGTTCCCTGTGTTTATCTCACCACCCATCCACTCATCTGTCTTACATATTTCAACATATATATATATATATATATATATATATATATATATATATATATATATGTATACATATACATACATATATATTTCACCACCCCTAGTCACCACTGTCACTTAAATTTGACTTGTAATATCACTCGTCTCGAGGCCCCTTGCCTCTCGTTACGTGAGGTTCACTAATATTCAAGTTCCTCTTAAGTAGTAGGCCCAATGCCTTCTTTTTCCTGTAGTCTCACTATTTTCTAGGCCCCATGCCTATTCCTCTCGTCCTTTGGGTTAATAAAAGGATGGTGAATTTTCTTTCTTCTTTCACTGTAATTTCACCTTAGCTTACACTCGGGATCTCTTTTCTCTCGTCTCTACATCGTCTCCTGATCCTCTCTCCTTACACCCTCTCTATATCTTCTCCCTATATCTTCTCTATCTCTTCTCTGTAGAACGTCTGACGAGATCCCGTATCTTACGCTAAGCTACCTTCGTCTGACGTCACTAATTTTTCTAAACCAATCCCCGGTGACTTCTCAAATAAATGTCACTCCTTATGGGCGTGACTTTGAATTCATGCACCAATAGTTTTTTCCTCCTTCTGCACCTTGCACCAATCCGGAAAGCCATTTCAATGCCACTAGCGAAAATTGTTTACCTCAGCATTAGTCAAACGAAGGTAACCCGCGCTTACAATGTTGTGATTACATAAGCGATTATAAAAACAGTCACCACCGTCGGTGTGTTTACATAGACAAAACGTCGCCCTCACCTAGACATAACATTGCCCTCTTCGGAGGCGTCGAGTCTGAGTTATTCTACTGCCCTAGCTCATTTCCATTCGTACACTACCGGCCTCTTACAGGGCTCGGCAGCTACCCTTGGTCGTCCCGACCAATTTCTTATTTCCCTCTTACAGGGCTTGCTAATATATTTCTAGAATAAGCTAATCTACCCTTGCGTTATTGTTAATCTATCTTCCAAAATACATCATTCATGCTATAAATTGGGAATAATACATAAACATAATACCTATAAATGTGAATAACATGCATCTCAATATATATATAAGGTATTGAATTAAGCGGTTACATGGTTGATTTGCTTTGACAGAGCCAATCTCCGGAATACAACAAAGGCAATCAGTGCTGCCACTAACACTGAAAGTAAGGGTATGATTAGGATTGGTAACATATGTAAATCATTTGAGGGAGATCTTGACAATGGTCTTCTCTTAATTTTCAAGGGAGGGGAGTTTTCAGGCAATGTGAAGTTGAAGGTTGAAATGTAGGTGTCCTCGGTTAAATGCATTGTATTAAGGGTATTAGAAATGGTGGAAATAGTGTCTGCATGCAATTCGCAGTTATCTTGAATAGAGACAAGACCTTCAACCAAATCCAATTTAGGACTCAACCCGGGACAATTTATTGATACCTTTGTCTTGTTAGGGAAAAACAGGTAATGAGATCCTTGTATGTTACAATGAGGGATCTGGTCTACCAAAATTCGTTGGTAATGACAATTGTTCATAACAGACATATTCCTAACCAGAGAGGCTTCACATGAATTTTTCAAAGCTTCACGGAACACAAACATGGAAGAATGACAGAGGTAAAGATTCCTATTAAATCTTCTACACTCCTTCAACTTGTCATTAGAGACTCTGCTCTCCTTCAGATTGTCTACAGAAAGGATATAATTGATTGGGTCTACAATTGGAATATCTACTTCATAAAATGAACCATTTACCTTCAATGGGAAGGGTTTCAATTTGAATAAGTTAAATCTTTGGTTGGAAGAGAACGGGATTTCAATAATAACTGAAGTAACATTAAGGTAGGAGTTTAGCAATGGATAATATAATGCTACATTAGCTTCTTCAAAGAAAGGTTCAAAGTTCCAATCCTTCTTTGTTGACTTAATTACCTTTTTAAGTTGAGGTATTGGAAGGAGAGAAGATGTTACTTGACCCGAATTGGCCATAACTAAATCCTGTAAATAAGATTCCAATTGTACTTGCATCTCAGATAATTTCAATTGCATAGTATTGAGTAACAAAAATTTTGCATTGTACTCTCTTGTTCACTTTGTTTCAAGCTGAGATTCTCTAAGTTATCTGAAATATCAGAGATCATTTCTTCAATGTTTTTAATGCTTGATTGTAATTCATCAATTTTTCCAACTTTCTCCTTTAATGTATTTATTGAAATTTTCAAGTCAGCAAGGAAGGCAAAATTGGCAATTCCCAAACCAGCAAGAGCTCCCAAAGCCACTACTATTGCACTTCTCTTTTGTCTAACATTGCTTTTGAAATTTGAACCTATGATGTGCAATTTATCCTCTATTTCCTTTATTTTGTTTTCAAGTCTATCCTTAACATCTTTACTGGAAATGTTCTGTTTTAATATTTGCAAACTTTTATTAATGGAGTCCACATTTTCTTTAATTTTGGTTACATTTTTATAATCAAGAACTACCCTTACCACCTTATCAACCAAGATTAGGTTACCTTGATGATGTACCAATGCTCCAGGACGAATCGGATTCCAGTCCATGGCACTCACCAAACTTAATATTATTAATAAGGCAGTTTTCATCTGTAAAATACATCAAGATTAATGTTCAACTCTTGAAAAATATCATTATAATATTCTCCATATTCTCCAGGGTTATCAATATTTATGCACAAAGTATTACTATAATCATCTTCATAGATCTGCAAGCTAATTTTCCTTATGTCATCTAAATGTCCTACCAATTCTTCTCTTGATTCTAAATGTTTAAGTTTAAACTTGTTTCCACCTGCAGAATCAATTACCCTATATGGACCAGTGTACCTTAGTGAAAGTTTATTATTGGGTGAGGTTGCTTTGACCATTACTAATTCCCCAATTTTCAATTTTAGTTTACGAGCTATTTTGTGTTGTTGTTCCCTCATCTCTTGTGAATACACCTGCATATGTTTCCTAACTCTTTGGTGAATACTTTGAAGAGTATTTATCCTATTGGATATATAATCATCCATATTATATATGGGTTTTTGCTCTGCTGTCAACATTTCATATGGCAGAGTTTTGTCCTCCCCAAAAATTATAAAATGAGGTGTATCCCCAGTTGCTACATTAATTTGATTGTTCAGGGTACACTTAACACAAGGAATCCAAGTATCCCAAGTTACACTATGAGGACTTATTAGGGTTCTAAGACATATAATTATCTTTTTGTTTAACCTTTCTACTACTCCATTACTTTGGGGATGGTTAACGAGTATATTGACTTTCTTGATGTGGAACACATTACATAGATTTTCCAAGATTTTGTTATTAAATTCAGTCCCATTATCTGAAACTAGGATGTTAGGTGTAGTAAAATTACAGATTATCTGATCATAGATTACGGAAGCAATAGTTTCAGCTTTCTTATTGATTATGGGTTGTAATATACAAAATCTTGAAAAATAATCAATAGCAACAAATAGGTATTTAAAGCCGTTCTCGGTTAGTGGTAATTCCAAAGTATCCATGTGAACTCTTTCCCAAGGTTTCTGTGGAATGGGATAGGTGAGTATAGGAGCAGGTTTTGGTGTATTTCCCTTCACCTTTACACATTTTACACATTTTTCTATATAATCATATATAGTTTTTTTCATACCTAACCAAAAGTACTTAAGTTGTGCCTGTCTATAAGTTTTATCCTTTCCAGGATGTGAACTACAATCACTATCATGAAGTAACTTCAATATCTCATTTACCAGAGTTTGTGGTATAACCAACTGATTTACTTGACCTCTAGAAATATCTTTCCCATTTACAAATGTTTTCCTATACAAAATTCCATTAATCAAATGAAATTCCTCTATCTTATACCCCTTTGGTAGCTTTGGAGGATCTCCTCTTGGGTTCATCAAATGCTTGATTATTGAATCACATGTCTCATCATCTCCCTGTTCTCTTATTAGCATTTCTTCATCTAAAGTTACTAATTCTTCTATACTACAAACAAAATTAATCAACCCTGTCCCAGTCATTGGTTGACTAATGTTTCTAGAAAGTGGATCTGCTACATTCCTTCTACCCGGAATATAATTAAATTGAACATCATAGCACTGAAGTATCGCAAACCATCTAGCAAGTCTGCCTCTAAGATTCTTATGCTTAAATAAGTTCTGAATAGCTGTGTGATCAGTCCAAACTCTGATGGGATACCCTAGTATCATATCCCTAAAACTTTCTAAAGAATAAATTACTGCTAAAGTTTCTCTTTCAGTTATAGAATAGTTCCTCTCTGCACTATTACAAAGTCTGGATGTGTAAGCTATGGGTTTTAAAGTTCCATTTCTCTCTTGCATTAGTATGCCTCCTAACCCTATGTCAGACGCATCAGTACAAAGAATAAATTCTTTTTCATAGTCGGGGAAAATTAAAATAGGTGAACTTGTGAGTTTATCTTTCAACTTGTCAAAAGCTTGCTGTTGCGCAGGTCCCCATATGAACTTTGAGTCCTTTCTCAACAAAGAACTTAGTGGATTAGCAATGTCAGCATAACTTTGAATGAATTTTCTATAATATCCTGTTAATCCCAAAAAGCTCCTAACCTTGTCTACATTGATCGGAACTGGAAAATTCTTGACAGCGTCTACCTTTGAATTTACTGTACTCAGTCCGTGTCTGTCTATCTTATGTCCTAAGTAAATGACACTGTCTTGCAAGAACTTACATTTTTCAAGTTTTACTTTTAACCCAGCTTCTCCTAGTCTTGAGAATATCAAATCTAATTTCTTAAAGTGCTCCACTGCAGTCTGAGAAACTATTAAAATGTCATCTAGAAATACACTGGCAGTGTTTCCTAACAATCCATCTAGAATAGTATTCATTAATCTCATGTAAGTTAATGGACTATTACATAACCCAAATGGCATTCTCTTGAACTCATAATGTCCTGTTGTAGTAGAAAATGCTGTGAACTCTCTTGAATCTTCATGCAATTCTATTTGCCAAAAAGCTGATTTGATATCTATAGTACTAAAATATCTATTCTCAGTTCCCAAACTTCTCAAAATGTCACCGATAATGGGTAATGGTAACCTGTCACGAATGGTGTGCTTATTCAGTTCCCTGTAATCAATAACTGGTCGCATAGTCCCATCAGACTTTGGTACTAAGATCAACGGAAAATTCCACTCACTCTTACTATGTTCAATAATATCCTGTGATAACATTTCAGTGATGAGTTTATCTACTACAGCTAATCTAGAGTGAGGAACTCTGTAGGCTGGTATGTAGATAGGTTGTGTTCCTGGTTTTAACTTAATGTGATGTTTTAAAACAGTTGTTTTGCCTAAGGCGTCCCCCGGCAAAGCAATTGCTTTTTTATGTTTCATAAGCAAAGCAAATAAAGCTTCATCCAACTCAGGGCAATTAGTTGATTGTAATAATTCTTTATATCTATTTCTTAAGTCTATGCCTTCTTGTACTGAGCAAATTGATGAAGTTGGTAATTCTATCTCCTCACTATTCTCATTTAAAATCTTAATAGGTTTAGTACACACCTGAATACATCCTATTTGTGTACCTTTCTTTAAAACTATCTCTTTATTCATAGTATTAATTACTAATACTTCTACTCTGTTCTTATTTGTCTTATAAATCCCTGAGTCCCACTTCAATCCTTTAAGTTTAACTGATTCTGGGACTGTAATTACTTCAGAGTCTACATTGATTCCTTTCAAACACACTTCAACCTTATTAATTGACATGGGATGTAACAATGTCGACCTTGTCAATCCGCAATCTGCAATTCTCAAGGCATCTGTGGTTAATAATTTAGTAATCTCTGGGATTTCTTGAACTTCTGAGTTGGGTTCACAAATTGTTTTACTTTCTGTAGGGTTGGACCGCTCGGCCTCGCTATCTAGGATAGAAATGTTATCTAAGGATTCATTGATTCCTGTCACTGGTCTTAAGTCTGGTTGATTTAAGAATGGGATTAACTGTGACTTCACTAAAATTCCTAAGTCAGCAGGACAAATTACCATGTTTTCTTTTCTCATAGTTGCAAATCCTATCAATAAATCTCCTGGAAAAACAGACTCTTCTACCACTATCACTGGGATGTACAATTGTTCATTTGTATATAAGGCAACTTCTAGCTCAATCTTGCCTAATGTTTTTAACTGATTTCCAGTTACACCTTGCAATGTGTAACGGATTGGTTCCAACATTTTCACTCCTGGGTTCAACTGGTTTAAAACTTTACTAGTAATTACATTAACTACAGACCCTGTATCAATAAAAATTTGAATAGGCTTATTGAACACTTTACCCGCAATGAGAGGTCCTACAGAAGTTTTACCAACAGTAATTATCAGTTTGTCAGTTTCTTTCATCTCCCTTGCATTCCCATATTTAACACAATACCGCCTATCGGTATATATATATGGGGAGGTCTGAAATGGTTTATTCTGTGTCTGGGGGTTTTCCTCTTAGCCCTGGGGGTACCCGAAAATTTCGGCACTCATGAGTTCTGTGTCCGATTTTATTATGGTAAATACAGAATGGAGGGTTCCTACATTGATACTCATTGTGACCTTCGTATTTGCAATTTCTGCAAATAATCCCATAAAAACATTCTTGTGCCTTGTGTCCCCAAGCATTACAATTAAAACATAGGATTCTGGTATCCCTATCCCTAGATGGACTTCTAGCATGCCGCCTATGTCCTACTTCTGTTTTCTTAAACTCTCTAGAGTTCCTATATTGGCTTTGTTGATTTATAGGCATTACATATGGGTTTATTGTTCTGGTCTCACTGTATCCTTGAAGAAGATAATCTACTTCTCCTAAACAGATATTTGATTTTAAATCTTTGTACAGCCTTTCTGCTGTTAAGTCATCAGAATTCTTTGCCAATAAGCTAAATGTAATCAATTTGATTACCTGTGAGATTTCCATCTTCTCACTAGATCTTTCTATCCAGTCTGAATCTTTCAAGATAGAATTCATGTCTTTTGACCATCTATCTAATCTAGCTAAGTACTCTGTGTCAGTTTCACTTGTCCTAACTTCCTTAATCATTTTTACCAATGATCTAATAGGATCCTGATCACATTTGGACATGAAATGTTTAAGAAAGGCTTTCTTGTAATTATCATATTGATTAATTAATTCCATTTGCTGAAAGTTAATGACAAACCTCGCCCTTCCATGCTCTGGATCTATATTCTCCTTGAGAATCTCAATCTTACGATTCTCATTTGTAATGTTTTTACTAACTATAAGTGTGTCAATAAGGTTCAAGAACTTGTTTACACCATATGTGTTAGACTCTCCTGTGAATTTTGGAATATTTGTATTTGATGTGTGAATTTCGTGTCTCAACACGTTAGAATTCTGAGGGGTACTCATACTTTACTAATACCTTGCTTTAGCCTGGCTGCTTGCGATGTCGCTTCGTGATGTCAATGTCTGGTTTGACGTCCTTCTACGGTCTTGTCATTCCTCAACGACGTTGTTCCTCCTCCATCACACACTCTGCCTTGAAGACCGCCTTGTAGATGATGATCTCCTTGAAGAATCTTGAAGAATGCTTGTTCCCAACGTAGCAGTTACTTGAAGTTGTAGATTTCTCTCGTAGTCGTAATACACTCTTGATTTTGGTTGTCTTGTTCCCGTAGACTTCTGGCGCCACTTCTCTTCGGAGGTGTTTAACACCCAGTTCGTTCCACCGCTGAGCACCACTTTCACCCCCCCTAGTCACCACTGTCACTTAAATTTGACTTGTAATATCACTCGTCTCGAGGCCCCTTGCCTCTCGTTACGTGAGGTTCACTAATATTCAAGTTCCTCTTAAGTAGTAGGCCCAATGCCTTCTTTTTCCTGTAGTCTCACTATTTTCTAGGCCCCATGCCTATTCCTCTCGTCCTTTGGGTTAATAAAAGGATGGTGAATTTTCTTTCTTCTTTCACTGTAATTTCACCTTAGCTTACACTCGGGATCTCTTTTCTCTCGTCTCTACATCGTCTCCTGATCCTCTCTCCTTACACCCTCTCTATATCTTCTCCCTATATCTTCTCTATCTCTTCTCTGTAGAACGTCTGACGAGATCCCGTATCTTACGCTAAGCTACCTTCGTCTGACGTCACTAATTTTTCTAAACCAATCCCCGGTGACTTCTCAAATAAATGTCACTCCTTATGGGCGTGACTTTGAATTCATGCACCAATAGTTTTTTCCTCCTTCTGCACCTTGCACCAATCCGGAAAGCCATTTCAATGCCACTAGCAAAAATTGTTTACCTCAGCATTAGTCAAACGAAGGTAACCCGCGCTTACAATGTTGTGATTACATAAGCGATTATAAAAACAGTCACCACCGTCGGTGTGTTTACATAGACAAAACGTCGCCCTCACCTAGACATAACATTGCCCTCTTCGGAGGCGTCGAGTCTGAGTTATTCTACTGCCCTAGCTCATTTCCATTCGTACACTACCGGCCTCTTACATATATATATATATATATATATATATATATATATATATATATATATATATATATATGAAAGCGTATATAGGTGAATTTAGGGAGCAGGTTTTCTTGGAGACATATTCTATTAATTAATACAGCATACTCAGCACTGGAAATCTTCCTTAAACTTTCTATCTTTCTGTGTGGAACCCTGGAGCTGTTAGGGGCATCGTACGGAGCGCCAAGAAGAAATTAAAGCCAAAATACCTATCCTAGTTTATTTTGTATACACTGTATATATAATCATGATTTGTAGATTCAAAAATAAGATTACCAGAAGATTCCTAAAGCATAGGCGAAACGTTGTAAGTAATGCATTTGTTTTTATTTCCAAAATCACGATGGTTTCATTTGGTGATATTGTGTTCTCCCTTCCTCCCACAGAAAGGAAAATAGCGAGAAGGATAGAAAGTTTAAGGAAGAAGATTTCCAGTGCTGAGTATGCTGTATTATTTAATTAAAAATGTCTCAAAAAAACCTGCTCCCTAAATTCACACACACACATATATATATATATATATATATATACAGTATATATATATATATATAAATTAACACTTGCACACATATATAAATGTATATACATACATACATACATACATATGTTGAGAAAGATTACTATGGTGATGTTAGGACGAGAAAGCTTCTGGGTGGTGGGTGGTACCACCGATTAATTGGAGGTTGGAGAAGAAATAGCTCAGTGTGATAGCCACTTCAGTCGAGGGATGGGGCGAAGGATCGACTCTGAAAGAAATCTATTTTTTTTTAAGTGAACGAATCTGTAATGAATCCAAAAAGCACAATAATTTATTAAAGCCTTAGAGCTCAGCCCTTCTCGCTTGCTTCCCTTCCCCACTCCTTCCCGCCTTCCCTCCCTCCTTATCTCCCGTCCTCCGTTTATCCTCCCCTCCGTCTCTCCTTCCCTCCTTCTTCATCTCCCATCCTCTGCCTCTTCTCTCCGTCTGTCCTACCCTCTTTCCCTCCTTCCCTACGTCTCTCCCTTCCCCTTTCCCGTCTTGT
>NC_134793.1:6927637-6930137 GCF_046742065.1 Oratosquilla oratoria
CGCGCGGGTGATTTGGCTAGTATACATACATACATGTATATATATATATATATATATATATATATATATATATATATATATATATATATATATATATATATATATATATATATATATATATATACTTGGGCAAGATTCCTGAATGCGTCTTCACTCATGAAATGAATTAGTGCTGAGACTAGGGACCTTCTCCAAACACCATAGGGCCGAGAGCTGGGGGGATGGATATAATGTAGTCTCAAAGCGTTATCACACTGGACTACTTTTCCTCCGACTGCTGGAGAAGATTTGCAGTTTTCGGGAAGGAGTCTGATATGTTGGGGGTAAATGGATTTCCTCCAGCATATCAAATGACATTCTATGTAAAATGTTGAGAAAACAAAATAGGTTGCCATAGTAATGTTAGGACGGGAAAACTTCTGGGAGGTGGGTGATACCACCGATTAATCGGAGATTGGAAGAGAAATATCCCAGTGTGATAGCCACTTCAGTCGAGGGATGGGGAAGAGGAGGATCGCCTCAGAAAGAAATATATTTTTTAAGTGAACGAATATGTAGTGAATCCAAAAAGCACAATCATTAATTAAAACCTTAGAGCTCAGCCCTTCTCGCTTGCTTCCCTTCCCTACTCCTTCCCGCCTTCCCTCCCTCCTTATCTCCCGTCCTCCGTTTATCTTCCCCTCCGTCTCTTCTCCCCTCCTTCCCTCCGTCTCTCCTACCCCTTTTCCCTCCTTCCCTACGTCTCTCCCTTCCCCTTTCCCGTCTTGTCGCGTTTTGTCGACATTTTCAAAGCAAAAGCATCTTCACGTCGCCCCCTTAGTTTCAAGCTCAGCGAGGCGGCTGTATCCTGTTTATTCATTAATCGATTCGAAAACGAAATTCAAATTAGTCGTTAGATGAACCCACATGGATACAGTGACACATCAACAAGAAGGAATATATTAATCACAGAAATTTATTATTCATTGGCATTAGAAAACCAATCCAGTAATCAATAAGGGTAATAAAAAATAACGTCAATTTTAAACAAACGGCGGGATTATATATATATATATATATATATATATATATATATATATATATATATATATATATATATATATATATATATATATATATATATATATGCAGAAAAACACTGGTAAATAAGAAGCTTAGTCTGAAGGTTTTCGTCTATTTAAGACATTATCAAGCATCTTCACATATTCCTTGATAATTTCTTAAATAGACGAAAACGTTCGGACTAAGCTTCTTATTTACCAGTTTTTTTCTACATATTATCTTCACGTGTGCCTTGTGAATTACTGCAAAGTATATATATATATATACATATATATATATATATATATATATATATACATATATGTGTGTATATATATATATGTATATATATATATATGTATATATATATATATATAATGTATATATATATATATATTTGTGTATATATATATATGTATATATATATATATATATATATATTTGTATATATATGTATATATATATATATATATATATATATATATACATTTGTATATGTATATACAGTATATATATATATGTGTGTACTATGGTCAAAACATTACCTAGTTATCATTTGGCATACGTCATGCATACTTAGGCCTGTACGGTTGCTTACTTGAAGCAAGTAATAAGACTTGGTCGTAACTCCCCCTCCACTTGCCCGCGACCACCAACCAGTTCTTGGTGACGTCACGACGAGGCGAAAAGGCACCTCGCGGGTCAGCGGGCATTAGATCATTTCATTATTTCATTTATCAATATATGAAGCAACAAAAATCACTTCTAAACCAGACACCATAATATACAGCAGGTATGCAAATTTTTGTTTTGTTTTGCGTATTACATATACTTTTAATGAAGTACTTATTTTTTTATCATGGTCATCAGTAAATATACAAAAATACACTAGCATAAACATATAGTATTGCTAATGATACTATTTTACTCTTACTACAACTAATAGGCTTCATTACTGCTACTATACCACTACATTGCTACTACTACAACTACTACTATTACTACAACTATTACTACTACCACTACAACTATAACTACAACTACTATTACTAGTACTAGTACTACTACTACTACTACTACTACTATTACTACTACTACTAGTAGTAGTAGTAGTAGTACTGCCAATATTAGTACTTGTACTACTTCTACTACCACTAATACTACTATAGTCCTGTTACTCTTTGTGGCACCATCAATCTGTGTTGTGAGCAAGTTTGTTGCCGAGAGTGGACCTGCCCCGCGGAGGAGCAAGAAGTTGGGCGAAGAAGATCTGAGGGCTAGTTAGACAAGAGGAGCGTCCCTCCAGAGGATAAGGCGCCGGAGCATCGTCCCTAAGAAAAAGAATGGCTTGGGCAGCCATACAGGGACCGGCGACCCCCAATCGACTCCAGGACTCCTCATTCGGGCTGAGGAAATGCAATCAGTATAATATGCGCTTTATTTCAAAGGGCTAATTCCC
>NC_134793.1:6932637-6940808 GCF_046742065.1 Oratosquilla oratoria
ATATATATATATATATATATATAATATATGTTTTGGCTAGGGTTAAGGGTTAAATGGGTATGGTGGGGTAACACGCCACTGCTGTAGTGTCCCCTTAACACGATTGGCATTTTTGACAAAAATTACTGTGATTAAACAAACCATTACACGTGTTCAAAAATATCATTTATATATGTGAAATTAATGTTGTCACAAACTATGACAGCTTTTGTAAAGAGAAAGCATTTAAATGTAAAATGATTGTATAATTTTACTTAAATGTTTAACTATTGGTTATTTTTATTTTACTTTTCGCGGGCGGTAATATACTCGTCTCCCACAAGAAGAGAGAGAACAAAAAAGAAAGAAAAAAAAGACGTAAAGACTGAATAGTCTCACACCAGGCTTAATGATCCCCTTATGGGTCGATGGTCTTAAAAAAAAAAAAAAAAAAAAGCTTCGGCCTTTTCTTGAGAGCTTTTAGGATTTATAGTCCTAGAAAACTTGGACCGGGAGATTGACCTCATCAAAAGGCAACTTTTGAATTTGGCATACCCGTTCTGGTTTTTGGATCAAGCCCTCAGCAAGACTAGAGCCAGCCACCTTAAAAATTCAGTTTCCACCACACAACCCTCTTTTACAGACTTTTAAAAATCCCCTATTGTAATTCCATCAGTTCTTCTTTTAAATTAATTCCCAAAATGCGTCTCACAGTTGCCTACCATTATTCTAACACGGTTCACAAACAAATTGTTAATGTTCATCAAAGGTTAAAGGAAAATGAATCCCCAGAAGTGTATAGCCTTTCTTGTAAAGATTGTGATTTAGTGTGCCTTTGTCAAACCGGAAGGGATCTTAACACCAGGTTAATGGAGCACAAAAGATCCATTAGGTATGCTCAGGAAAATTCCGCTGTGTTCCAGCACGTCAGTACCAAAAATCACAGTCTTGACTGGGACAAGGACAAATTTTTGTTTAAATCCAACTGTAGCTTTAGAAGAAAAAATGCTGAATCAGTCTTAATCGAAGAATGTCCGAACTTGAACATCTCCAAAGTTCAATGGTCTCCGGACATAGCCTCACGGCTAGCTGTTAGCCGCTTGGTTAAGAATTATCACCCTCCTGACCCCGCTTCCAGCCCGCTTCCCTTCTGACTTCACACCTCCACCCACACATCCCCTCACCTCTGACTCCGCCCTGCGTGACGGAACGTCCTGTTCTAGCTCTGCGTGTTCCCGTTCTACTCACATCTCAATTGTACTTATGTTTCTGCAAATTCTTTTAATCTGTACTTTCCTGGAGAGGGCTATAGCTGTTAGCCGAAATATAGAAGTTACATTTTCTTCTAAAGTTTCCTTTTATTCCGACTGTGGGTTCTTCGTGATTGTATATATATATATATATATATATATATATATATATATATATATATATATATATACATATATATATATATATATATATATATATATATATATATATAAAAGGTGCAGATGGAGAGATAATAATGGAAGAGAAGGCAGTAAGGGGAAGATAGGCAGAATATTTTAGGGAGTTTGCTAAATGTGAAGGAGGTTAGGGAGGGAAAGATAGCTGCAGTGGGAAAATACGAAGAAAATGAGAGTGATGAGTGAGGAGAATGGCGGAGAAATAAGGAAGGATGAGGTGAAGGCAGTTGTTAAGATGATGAAAGCAGGTAAGGCACCTGGTCTGGATGGATGCCATGCAGAATGTCTGAAAAAGGGAGGTACAGTGATGGTGGACTGGCTGGTGAGGTTATTTAATGTTTGCTGGAGAGAGGGTAGAGTGCCGGAGGACTGGAGGAGTGCCTGTATAGTTTCTCTTTACAAGGGAAAAGGGGACAAGTGTGAATGTAGTAGTTTCAGAGGGATTAGCTTGTTAAGTGTAGTTGGGAAGGCTTATGGGAGGATCTTGATTGAGAGGATTAGGAGAGGAACAGAAGGAGTAATTGGTGAGGAACAGTGTGGATTTAGGACAGGTAGAGGTTGTGTAGATCAGATCTTTGTGGTAAGACAGATATGTGAGAAAACTATAGGAAAGGGGAAGGATGTTTTTTGGGCTTTTATGGATCTGGAAAAGGCTTATGATAGGGTAGACAGAAAGGCACTGTGGGAGGTTATGCAGATATACGGGATAGGAGGAAAGCTTCTGGGAGCTGTCAAGAGTTTTTTTATGAGAGTAGTAGAGCTTGTGTCAGGATTAGAAATGGAGAGAGTGAGTGGTTCGAGGTAAAGGTGGGACTTCGTCAGGGATGTGTTATGTCACCCTGGCTGTTCAATTTATACATGGATGGGGTGGTGCGAGAGGTAAATGCAAGGGTAGTGGGTCAGGGATTGGGGATGATTAAAGAAAATGGAGAAAAGTGGGAGATAAGCCAGTTGTTGTTTGCTGACGACACTGCGCTTGTGGCAGGATCAGAGGAGGGATTGAGGAAGTTAGTGACAGAGTTTGGGAGAGTGTGTGATAGAAGAAAATTGCAGATAAATGTGGGTAAAAGTAAGGTGATGAGATGTGCAAGGGGTAAAAGTAGCACCAGAGTGGAAGTGAACATTAAGGGGGAGCGACTGGAGGAAGTGGATAGTTTTAGATACTTGGGTGCAAATGTGGCAGGAAAGGGTGGAGTGAAGGTGGAGGTAGAATGTAGATTGAGAGAAGCGAGTAAATGCCTTGGTGGATTAAAAAGTGTAATGAGGAATAGACATTTGGGAATGGATGCTAAGAGGAGACTGTATGAAGGAGTGATTGTGCCAACAGCACTGTATGGGGCAGAAACATGGAACATAAAAGAGAAGGAGTTTGAATGTGTTTGAGATGAGGTGTCTGAGAAGTATGATGGGGGTTACTAGGCTAGATAGAGTGAGAAATGAGGAGGTGAGGAGGAGAACAGGGGTGGAAAGGGAGCTGGGAGATAGGGTTGATGAAAGAATATTAGGATGGTTTGGAGGTGAAAGGAGTGAATATGAGGGGACGTCCTAGGATGAGATGGATGGATGGGGTGATGGGGGCTTTGGGGAAGAGGGGAAATTCTGTTGAGGAAGGACGGGAGAGGACAGAAGACAGGGATGAATGGAGAATGGTTGTACATGGATGATGTTGTGATTGCATGAGGTGGAATGGGCGGGGGGATGGGGGATGAGGTAGTTGTGTGTGACCAATATTTGACGCAGCCCGAAGGGATTTCTCCCTGTCTTCTCCTTTTCTGCATGAGGGGACGGAGAGGGGGGGGGAGGTTCACTGATTAAATGAAGCAGCCTTGCAGTGGATTTGCTGTGTCTTGCTACACTGTTTCTGACCCAGGGCAGTGGGCAAGGCAAGGTGCAGGGATGACCCGTCATCCAGGAGGTGCTAAGATAAGAGGGAAGGTGGAGGGATGTGGAGTGTATTCAGGGATGAAATGGGTGGAAATGATTTTATGCCTTTTCCTTTTTGGCTACCTCCCTTGTAAGGGGGAAAAAGCCTTGGTATATGTATGTATGTATGTATATATATATATATGTATATTTGTATATGTATATACATTATATATATGTACTATGCTCAAAACATTACCTAGTTATCATTTCGTATACGTCATGTATACTTAGGCGTGTTCGATTGCTTACTTGAAGCAAGTAATAAGACTTGGTCGTAACTCCCCGTCCACTTGCCCGCGACCACCTACCAGTTCTTGGTGACGTCACGACGAAGCGAAAAGGCAGCTCGCGGGTCAGCGGGCATTAGATTATTTCATTATTTCGTTTATCAATATATGAATCACAAAAGTCACTTCTAAACCAGACACCACAACATACTGCAAATATGCAAATTTTTGTTTTGTTTTGTGTGTTTAATTCACTTTTAATTAAGTACTTACTTTTTTATCATAGTCACCAGTAAATATACAAAAAATACACTAGCATAAAGATATAGTATTTCTAATGATACCATTTTCCTCATACTACAACTAATAGACTTTATTACTGCTACTATACCACTACATTGCTACTACTAAAACTACTACTATTTCTACAACTATTACTACTGCCACTACTACTACTAGTACTACTACTACTAATAGTAGTAGTAGTGCTGCCAATATTAGTATTTGTACTACTACTACTAGTAGTACTACTATAGTCCCTGTTACTCTCTTCGTGGCACTATCAATCTGTGTCGTGAGCAAGTTTGTTGCCGTGAGTGGACCTGCCCCGCGGAGGAGCAAGAAGTTGGGCGAAAAAGACTTGAGGGCTAGTTAGCACACGCAGGAGGAGCGTCCCTCCAGGGGATAAGACGCCGAAGCATCGTCCCTAAGAAGAGGAATGGCTTCGGCAGCCATATAAGGACCGGCGCGCCCCTGCTCGACTCCAGGACTCCCCATCCGGGCTGAGGAAATGCGCTCGGTATATGCGCTTTATTTCAACGGGCTAATTCCCATGCCACAAGGTCACTGAAGAGACCTGAGCATGATGTTTATGGGCTTTTTCTTCAAAGGGCTTCGACACAGGCTTTGAAAAGTCTTATGGGCTTTAAAAAAGAGTTTCTGGGCTTTATGAATGGGCATCGTTATATGGGCTCGAAAACAGAACATTTGTGCTTTGAGAAGATAATTTGGGCACTGGAAAACATCTGGGCTTTTTAAATGGGCTTCGTGAATCTGGAGCATCTTCACATGGGCTAAAGAAAAGAAGCTTTCGATTGCAGGCCACCGAGAGCTTTAAGCCAACACATCGTTAGAAACTATTTGGGCTTCATTGGGCTATCCCTCAGCTGAATAAAATCCTTAGAGTTTATAATTAGAAAGGAAGAACCCTTGAGAGTCAAGAAAATAAGCGTGGGTCCAGTCCGTAGGGGCGTCACAGTTGTTCCTAAAATGATAGAAATTCCGAACTAGAATTTTAGATCGTAGCTGTGAATATATATTATATGCAGTTGTGAATGTCGCCAGGGGACTTTATTCAACGCCATTATAACGATGGCACACATTGCTGCTTTAATTTTTGTTCAGACCGCGACCGAGGACCTGAGAAGAGCTGCAGAGGATCGACCGAAGCGACACGTCACAGGAGCCTCGCTGGGCTCCGACGCCCAACGGACTTGGGATCGCCTGTTCTTCGAGGAAGGATCCGTCGGCGCGGCCCGACCAACTCTGGGCAAAAGGACGCGTATATAGAAAACAAAATAGAAAAACCCGACACTGTCGAGAAAAAAACATACATACATACATATACCAAGGCTTTTTCCCCTTTACAAGGGAGGTAGCCAAAAAGGGAAAGGCATAAAAATACTCCCACCCATTTCATCCCTACATACATTCCATACCCCTCCCACCCTCCCTCTCATCTGAGCACCACCTGGATGACGGGTCATCCCTGCACCCTGCCTACCGCCCTGGGTCAGAAGCAGTGTCGCAAGACACAGCACATCCACAGCAAGGCCGCTTCATTTAATCGGCGACCCCCCCCCCCTCTCCGTCCCCCCTTGCATATAAGGAGAGGACGGGGAGAAATCCCTTTGGGCTGCGTCAAAATTTACTCACACATACTACCCCACCCCCCACCCCCCTGCCCATTTCTCCTCATGCAATCACAACATCATCCCAATACAACCATTCTCCACTCAACTCTGTCTTCCGTCCTCTCCCTTCCTTCCTCAACAGACATTCCCCTCTTCCCCAAAGCCCCCTTCACCCCATCCATCCACCTCATCCTAGGACGTCCCCTCATGTTCACCCCCTCCACATCTGCCTTCCATACCTCTTTTACTAGTCTTTCTTCACTCATTCTTTCCATGTGTCCAAACCATCCTAATATTCTTTCATCAACCTTATCTCCCAGCTCCTATTTACCCCTGTTCTCCTCCTCACCTCCTCATTTCTCACTCTATCCAGCCTAGTAACCCCCACCTAGTAACAAAGAAACTCAAAATAACGAAAACTAAGAAAACGTCTATTAAAAAAAAAAAAAAAAAAAAAAAAAAATCCATCAGCTGAACAAAATCACCTTGCGACTGTCCGGAATATAGACAGAAAACTATTCCCGATTTTTACGGGTTCCATAATCTATGGAAAAAAAAAAATGATGGGAATCTCCTTTTTTCTCTTGGGTCTCATTTTTCTTTAGACGAGTCTGTCTATATAGTTTGACCAAAGCCATGACCAAAGCCCCCCCCCACACACACACCACACACCACACACACACACACACACACACACACACACACACACACACACACACACACACACACACACACACACCACACACCACACACACACACACACACACACACACACACACACACACACACACGCACACGCACGCATGCACGCACACACGCACACGCACACACACACGCACACACACACGCACGCACGCACGCACACACACACACACACACACACACACACACACACACACACACACACACACACACACACACACAAGGTCAAATTGTTTCGGTATGTCTACGACATTCTCTGTATTTGGCCTAACAATGAAAATATTGTTACCTTTGTTACTAAATTAAATCATTTGGTTCCTTCTATAAAATTCACGATAGAAATTGAGAAAGATTCATGGATTTCTTTCTTAGATTGTACCATTCACAGATGCAATAAGAAATCTAAATATAGTATTCACCGAAAACCAACCAATGTCAACGCGTATATACATTACTATTCAGCCCACCATAATAGAATTAAACAGTCAGCATTTTCTTCCATGTTCCCTCGTGGCCTGCGCATCTGCAGCCCAGAATTTGTGGATGACGAAATGAACAAAATTTATGACATCGGAACACAGTTGAAATATCCCAAATTCTTTTTGGACAAATGTTTAAAAAAAGCAAAAAGGACATTCTATTAAGGGGAACCAAAACAAAATTTTGAGAAAAAGAATTTACTTGTACTTCCATTTAATGAAAATCTTATAGAGATTCCTAATATTCTTAAAAATTTCAATGTAAATGTAGCCATCAAGAACAACACAACTCTAAAAAATCTTCTCATAAAGAATTCCCCTGACAATTCTACAGGCTGTGTATATAAAATATCTTGTAGTAAATGTGACAAATATTATGTTGGTCAAACAGGAAAAGAATTAGAGGTTAGGATTAAAGAGCATAAAAACAGCATAAAAAAGGGCCAAGAATCTAGTGCACTTTTTAAACATGTTTGTGAATTTGACCATCCTATTGACTGGAAAAATGCTTCAAAAATTATACAATGTAAGAATATAACAGAAAGAAATATCATAGAGTCAGGAATTATCAAATGCAATTATGACCAACTCATTAATAATAGTTTAGGATTATATAAATTAGATCCATATATTGTCAGTAATATAAATAGTGCATATTTTAAAAGTTAATGTAATAATGATATGTTTCCATGACCTCACCGAGTGACCCAACCTGAGCTTTCAGGCTTCGGAGAGGAGGGTAAATGTCTCTCTTGTCCTATTTATACTCTGTATCTCCATTTTTTGTTCTCATCTTTCTGTTCTCCTTGATAATGTGAATATATCACGAAAGCGCTCGGACTCCATGTGTTTTTCCTTTTCCTAGTGGACTCTGCATATATATGTATATATATACATATATATCATATAATTATATATATATACAGTATATTTATATGTAGATATACTTATATATATATATATATACATATATATATATACATACATATATATATATACATATATATATATACATATATATATGTTTGTATATGTACATACAGTATATATATGTACTATGCTCAATACATTGCCTAGTTTTCATTTCGCATACGTCATGCATACTTAGGCGTGTACGATTGCTTACTTGAAGCAAGTAATAATACTTGGTCACAACTCCCCGTCCACTTGCCCGCGACCACCAACCAGTTCTTGGTGACGTCACGATGAGGCGAAAAGGCAGCTCGCGGGTCAGCGAGCATTAGATTATTTCATTATTTCATTTATCAATATATGAAGCAACAAAAGTCACTTCTAATCCAAACATCATAATATACTGCAAATATGCAAATTTTTGTTTTGTTTTGGGTATTGCATATACGTTTAATTAAGTACTTACTTTTTTATTATAGCCATCAGTAAATATACGAAAAAAGCACAATCATAAAGATATAGTATTGCTAATGATACTATTTTACTCTTACTACAAGTAATAGACTTCATTACTGCTACTTTACC
>NC_134793.1:6941308-6946308 GCF_046742065.1 Oratosquilla oratoria
GTCACGTGATCTAACTGTGACGTCATGGCTACACGTGACCTAAGTGTGACGTCATGGAGGAGCCTGATGAGGCTGACGGTGGTATTCTTAAAAAAAAAAAAAAATTATATGAATCCTTGGAAGGAAAAGATTTATATAAGGAAAGAATTGTTAACTTTTTTATGTAAATCTCTCCCTTCTAAGGATTAATATAAGATTTATGTAAGGAAAGATTCTTTTTTTAAGAATATTACCCTCAGACCGAATCGCCACGAGAGCAACAGACTCGTCTAAAGAAAAATAAGACCCAAGAGAAAAAAGGAGGTTGCCACAATTTTTTTCTTCCCATAAATTATGGAACCCGTAAACGTCGGAATAGTTTTCTGTCTATTCTTCAGACATTCGCCAGGCGATTTTGTTCAGCTGATGGATTTTTTTTCATTTTCTTAGTTTTTCGTTTATTTTAATTTTGTTTTGTTATTTTCTCGACAGTGTCGGGTTTTTCTATTTTGTTTTCTATATACGCGTCCTTTTGCCCACAGTTGGTCGGGCCGAGCCGACGGATCCTTCCTCGAAGAACGGGCGATACGAAGTCCGTTGGGCGTCGGAGCCCAGCGTCAGGGCTCCTGTGCCCTGTCGCTTCGGTCGATCCTCTGCACCTCTTCTCAGGTCCTCGGTCGTGGTCTGAACAAAAATTAAAGGCAGTAATGTGCGCCATCTTATAAATGGTTGTGTGTGTTCCTTTGTTGAATAAAATGCCCTGGCGACATCCACAACTGCATATAATATATATTCACAGCTACGATCTAAAATTCTAGTTCCAAATTTCTATTATTTTAGGAACAACTGTGAGGCCCCTACGGACTGGAGACACGCTTATTTTCTTGACTCTAAAGACCTCTTTCTTTCTAATTATAAGCTCAAAGGATTTTATTCAGCTGAGGGATAGCCCAATGAAGCCCAAATAGTTTCTAACGATGTGTTGGCTTAAGGCTCTTGGTGGCCTGCAACCGAAAGCTTCTTTTCTTTAGCCCATGTGAAGATGCTCCAGATTCACGAAGCCCATTTAAAAAGCCCAGATGTTTTCTGTGCCCAAATTATTTTCTCAAAGCACAAAGATTCTGTTTCATGCCCATATAACCAAACGCATTCATAAAGCTCAGAATTTTGTTTTACAGCCCATAGGACTTTTCAACGTCTGTGTCGAAGCCCATTGAAGAAAAAACCCATAAACATCATGCTCAGGTCTCTTCACTGACCTTGTGGCATGGGAATTAGCCCGTTGAAATCAAGCGCATATTACACTAAGCGCCTTTCCTCAGTCCGGATGAGGAGTCCTGGAGTCGATTGGGGGGCGCCGGTCCCTATAGGGCTGCCCAAGCCATTGTTCTCCTTAGGGACGATTCTTCGGCGTCTTATCCCCCTGGAGGGACGATGCTCCTCTTGTCTTTGCCCTCAAGAGTCTAGGGGGGCGCCGGTCCCTGTATGGCTGCCCAAGCCATTCTTCTCCTTAGGGACGATGCTTCGGCGTCTTATCCCCTGGAGGGACGCTCCTCTTGTGTGTGCCCTCAAATCTTCTTCGCCCAACTTCTTGCTCCTACGCGGGGCAGGTCCACTCTCGGCATCAGACTTGCTCACAACACAGATTGATAGTGCCACAAAGAGTAATAGGACTATAGTAGTACTAGTGGTAGTAATAGTAGTACAAATACTAATGTTGGCAGCTACTACTACTACTACTACTACTACTACTACTACTACTACTACTACTACTACTACTACTACTACTACTACTAGTAGTAGTAGTAGTAGTAGTAGTAGTAGTAGTAGTAGTAGTAGTAGTAGTACTAGTAGTAGTAGTAGTTGTAGTTATAGTTATAGTGGTAGTAGTAATAGTTGTAGTAATAGTAGTAGTTGTAGTAGTAGCAATGTAGTGGTATAGTTACAATAATGAAGTCTATTAGTTGTAGTAAGAGTAAAATAGTATCATTAGCAATACTATATCTTTATGTTAGTGTATTTATGTATATTTACTGATGGCTATAATAACAAAGTACTTAATTAAAAGTATATGTAATACGCAAAAAACAAAAATTGGATATATGCAGTATATTATGGTGTCTCCTTTAGAAGTGACTTTTGTTGATTAATATATCGATAAATGAAATATTGAAATAATCTAGTGCCCGCTGACCCGCGAGCTGCCTTTTCGCCTCGTCGTGACGTCACCAAGAACTGGTTGATGGTCGTGGGCAAGTGGACGGGGAATTTCTTATTACTTGCTTCAAGTAAGCAATCGAACACGCCTAAGTATGCATGACTTATGCGAATGATAACTAGGCAATGTTTTGAGCATAGTACATATATATACTGTATATACATATACAAATATACATACATACATACATACATACATACATACATACATATATATATATATATATATATATATATATATATAATATGTATGTATTTTTGCAGAAACCACCGGGAAATTGAAAAAACAGATACCGAACGTTTTCGTCTATTTAGACATTTTCAAAGGTACAAAAAAGCAATACAGAAAGAAACAATAAATACATAAGAAGACAAGGATACTCGGAGAGGTCCCATGTTACATTTTATCACACACAATTTTGTCAATAATAAAATTGTCCAATTTAAATAAACCCAAACTCAAGTTCATGTTATTTCCAAAATTTCTTTTTATAAAACAAGATTCAATAATATTTCTTTCTATAATATTATTACAAGAAGTAATTATTTTAGAATTTCCCCAGTCAATTGGAGAAAATTTAAAATATCCAAAACATCTTATTGATAAAACAAAAATCAAAGCTAGGAAATGTTTTCTTAATACGTCGCAGGTCAAACCATTTAATTATAAAAATATGCTAACAATTCCGTACCACGAAAATTTAATCCATCTTCCTAGCATTTTTGAAAAATTTGGTATCCAGATAGTATTCAAAAATAATAACAACATTAAGAGTCTGTTAATTAAAAATTCCCCAAGAAGTAAAGAAGGATGTATTTATAATATACCAAGTAAAAATTGTGATTTTATTTATATAGGCCAAACAGGCAAAGGCTTAGAAAAAAGAATAGGCCAACATAAATATAGTATTAGAACGGGGCAAGTGTCCAGTGGATTATTTGTCCACCAAAGGGATTATGGTCATAATATTGACTGGGGAAATTCTAAAATAATTACTTCTTGTAATAATATTATAGAAAGAAATATTATTGAATCTTGTTTTATAAAAAGAAATTTTGGAAATAACATGAAATTGAGTTTGGGTTTATTTAAATTGGACAATTTTATTATTGACAAAATTGTGTGTGATAAAATGTAACATGGGACTTCTCCGAGTATCCTTGTCTTCTTATGTATTTATTGTTTCTTTCTGTATTGCTTTTTTGTACCTTTGAAAATGTCTAAATAGACGAAAACGTTCGGTATCTGGTTTTTTAATTTCCCGGTGGTTTCTGCAAAAATATTTTATCACGTGTGTTTTGTGATTTCTTTGCATATATATGTATATATATATATATATATATATATATATATATATATATATATATATATATATGTATATAGTAGGATAGTGATAGGCAATAGTGAGACGTTCATGAGGAAACAACTTAGTAGAAGAACTGATGGTATTATTGAATGGAATTTTTAGAATGTCCTTAAAGGAGCGGTGAAAACTTGAGGGGACGGAAGTTTTAAAATGGTTGGCCCTAGCCTTACTGAGGGCTTGGTCCAGAAACCAAGGTAGATAAGCTAACTTCTTAAGTTGACATTTGATCCCCTCGATCTCATTCACCCTGACAATGTCAAGAAAAGTGTTGCCTCTGGCCTTTTCTTGAGGGCTTTTAGGATTTGCAGTCCTCAATTTCTGGACCATGAGATCGAGGGGATCAAATGTCAACTTAAGAAGTTGGCTTATCCACCTTGGTTTCTGGACCAAGCCCTCAGTAAGGCTAGGGCCAACCATTTTAAAACTTCCGTCCCCTCAAGTTTTCACCGCTCCTTTAAGGACATTCTAAAAATTCCATTCAATAATACCATCAGTTCTTCCACTACGTTGTTTCCTCATGAGCGTCTCACTATTGCCTATCACTATCCCAATATGTATATATATATATATATATATATATATATATATATATATATATATATATTTATATATTTATATATTTATATATATATATATATATATATATGTGTGTGTGTGTTGACTATATTATGACAAATAAGATTGAAGGTGAAAGAAGTTGAAATTACAGTTAAAATTCCCCCATTTCCCCTCGTCAACTTCTTTCACCTTCAATCTATATATACATATATATATAAATATATATATATATGTATATGTATATATATATATATGTATATATATATACATACATATATATATATATATATATACATATATATATATATATATATATATATATATATATATACGTGTGTGTATGTATGTATGTATGTATATTTGTATATGTATATACAGTATATATATGTACCATGCTCAAAACATTGCCTAGTTATCATTTCGCATACGTCATGCATACTTAGGCGTGTTCGATTGCTTACTTGAAGCAAGTAATAAGTAATTCCCCGTCCACTTGCCCACGACCATCAACCAGTTCTTGCTGACGTCACGACGAGGCGAAAAGGCAGCTCGCGGGTCAGAGGGCACTAGATTATTTCAATATTTCATTTATCGATATATTAATCAACAAAAGTCACTTCTAAAGCAGACACCATAATATACTGCATATATCCAAATTTTTGTTTTGTTTTGCGTATTACATATATTTTTAATTAAGTACTTTGTTATTATAGCCATCAGTAAATATACATAAATACACTAACATAAAGATATAGTATTGCTAATGATACTATTTTACTCTTACTACAACTAATAGACTTCATTATTGTAACTATACCACTACATTGCTACTACTACAACTACTACTATTACTACAACTATTACTACTACCACTATAAC
>NC_134793.1:6951308-6958808 GCF_046742065.1 Oratosquilla oratoria
TCATCCTCAACTGGTGGAATTTAGTGAATGTATCTGGGAAGGGGCAAGATCAGAGCATGAACGATCCATATCGAGCTGTTCAGGATCCCCAGTCAACCAGCCTGCAGACTTTCCTGTTGATTTTCCAAGAGGCTTCTTCAGGACATGGAGCAAATCGAATCAAGTGTTTCACCCATGACACCAAGAATGAACTAGTGCAGACTATGCAGGGACTGACTGCCGTTTGCCGCTACTTGTTCAGAAACGCTGACTTCCATTATGTCCTGCTGCGTGAGATCCAGAGTGACCGGCTCGAGAGGGAGTTCTCAGTCTACCGTCAATGAACTGGCTCACGAGATATGGTGCCGTAAACCTCCAGTCCATCGATGTCCACCCTGTGTTGAAGGAACATACCTGCTTGGGGACTGCAATTGACCTAGAGGATACAGCCTCTATTGAGAGGTGCACCAAAGATGTGACACTGACTGTGAATGAAGACCAGTGCGGCCTATGTGGCGGGGTGGCTTGAGACGAAATGCGCGGACGATGTGGTCTTCAGTGCCGAGGAACCTCTTGTGACCAGTGACGTTAAGGACTTTATCGAGACAGTGTCCAGAGGTTCCCTGACAACTCCACATGTGTGCACTTTTGATCTTGTCAGATGTGGACTGTGTTTCATCAAGGAAGCCCGTCACCGTTCCTGCTGCCAGAAAAGACTGATGGAGATCTTGTCGACACTGGCCAGCTTCAGTGGGATTGACATTGACTGTCCCAAGATGTTCCGTCGTCTGGCAAATGTTCTTCTGAATGGACTCCACAACCTAGAGAAAGACCAGCAGAAGAATGCAGTCCTTCTCCAGACCTCTGTAAAGAAGGCCCGGCTCGCTGATTAATCACTGCAGTCTGGTAAGCTTTTGCTTCTATGTCTGTTTATTTGTGTGAATGTTTGTTTGTTTGCAATCACAAAGGTTTAACAATAATCCATTTTGTAAAAAGGTTTAACTATAATCCATTTTGTAAAATGTAAAACAACAGCAACTAGGGTTCTTTTAAAGTTTCCACTGACCTCATACAATAATACATGTTAAGTCTGGGAGGTGGATGATACCACCGATTAATCGGAGGTTGGAGGAGAAATAGCCCAGTGTGATAGTCAGTTCAGTCGAGTGAGGGGAGAAGGATCGACTCTGAAAGAAATCTATGTTTTAAGTGAACGAATCAGTAATGAATCCAAAAAGCACAATCACTAATTAAAGCCTTAGAACTCAGCCCTTCTCGCTTGCTTCCCTTCCCCACTTCTTCCCCACCTTACCTCCCTCCTTATATCCCGTTCTCCGTTTATCCCCCCTCCGTCTCTTCTTCCCTCCTTTCCTCCTTCTTCATCTCCCAACCTCTATCTCTCCTCTCCGTCTCTTCTCCCCTCCTTCCCTCCGTCTCTCCTACCCTCTTTCCCTCTTTCCCTTTTTCCCTCCTTCTCTCCCTTCCCCTTTCCCGTCTTGTTGCGTTTTGTCGACATTTTCAAAGCGAAAGCATCTCCACGGCGCCCCCTTAATTTGAAGCACAGCGAGGCGGCTGTATCCTGTTTATTCGTTAATCGATTAGAAAACGAAATTCAAATTAGTCGTTAGACGAACACACATGTATAGACTGACAGATCAACAAGAAGTGATATATTAACCACAGAATTTTTTTATTCATTGGCATTAGAAAACCAACCCATTAATAAATAAGGTTAATAAAAAACAACGTCAATTTTAAACAAACGGGGGGATTATATGTATACATATATATATATATATATGTATATATATATATACATCTGTATATGTATTCATATATATACATATAAATATATATATATGTATATATATATATATATATATATATATATATATAATGTATATGTATATTTGTGTATGTATATACAGTATATATATAAAATATATATATATATATATATATATACTTTATACATATCTATATCTATATATATATATGTATATATAATATATATATATATATATGTATATATATATATATATATATATATATATATATATATATATATATATATATATATACTATGCTCAAAACATTGCCTAGCTGTCATTTCGCATACGTTATACATACTTAGGCGCGTTCGATTGCTTACTTGAAGCAAGTAATAACACTTGGTCGTAACTCCCCGTCCACTTGCCCGCGACCACCAACCAGTTCTTGGTGACGTCACGACGAGGCGAAAAGGCAGCTTGCGGGTCAGCGGGCATTAGATTATTTCATTATTTTATTTATCAATATATGAATAAACAAAAGTCACTTCTAAACCAGACACCATAATATACTGCAAATATGCTATTTTGTTTTTGTTTTGCGTGTTACATGCACTTTTAATTAAATACTTACTTTTTTATTATAGCCATCAGTAAATATACAAAAATACACAAGCATAAAGATAAAGTATTGCTAATGATACTATTTTACTCCTACTACAAATAATAGACTTCATTACTGCTACTATAGCACTACATCGCTACTACTACAACTACTACTATTACTACAACTATTATTACTACCACTACAACTATAACTACAACTACTACTACTACTAATACTAGTACTACTACTTTTTTTTTTTTTTTGTAATTACGAACTATGTGGTGGAAGCAGCAGGGTCTGTCTTCAACTACTACTACTGCTTCTACTACTACTGCTACTAATAGTAGTAGTAGTATTATTACTACCAATATTAGCACTTGTACTACTTCTACTAACACTAGTACTACAATAGTGCTGTTTCTCTTTGTTTGCAATATCAATCTGTGTCGTGAGCAAGTTTGTTGCCGAGAGTGGACCTGCCCCGCGGAGGAGCAAGAAGTTGGGCGAAGAAGACTTGAGGGCAAAGGCAAGAGGAGCGTCCCTCCAGGGGATAAGACGCCGAAGCATCGTCCCTAAGAAGAAGAATGGCTTTGGCAGCCATACAGGGACCGGCGCTCCCCACTCGACTCCAGGACTCCTCATCCGGGCTGAGGAAAGGCGCTCAGTATATGCGCTTTATTTCAACGGGATAATTCCCATGCCACAAGGTCACTGAAGAGATCTGAGCATGATGTTTATGGGCTTTTTCTGCAAAGGGCTTCGACAAAGACTTTGAAAAGTCCTTTGGGCTGTAAAAAAGAACTTCTGGGCTTTATAAATGCGCTTCATTATATGGGCTCAAAACAGAACTTTTGTGCTTTGAGAAGATAATTTGGGCACTGAAAACATATTTGGGCTTTTTAAATGGGCTTCGTGAATCTGGAGCATCTTCACCTGGGCTAAAGAAAAGAAGCTTTCAGTTGCAGGCCACCAAGAGCCTTAAGCCAACACATCGTTAGAAACTATTTGGGCTTCATTGGGCTATCCCTCAGCTGAATAAAATACTTTGAGCTTATAATTAGAAAGAAAGAGCCCTTGAGAGTCAAGAAAATAAGCGTGGCTCCAGTCCGTAGGGGCGTCACAGTTGTTCCTAAAATGATAGAAATTCCGAAGTAGAATCTTAGATCGTAGCTGTGAATATATATCATATGCAGTTGTAGATGTCGCCAGGGGATTTTATTCAACGCCATTATAACGATGGCACACATTACTGCTTTAATTTTTGTTCAGACCGCGACCGAGGACCTGAGAAGAGCTGCAGAGGATCGACCAAAGCGACAGGGCACAGGAGCCTCGCTGGGCTCCGACGCCCAACGAACTTGGGATCGCCCGTTCTTCGAGGAAGGATCCGTCGGCGCGGCCCGACCAACTGTGGGCAAAAGGACGCGTATATAGAAAACAAAATAGAAAAACCCGACACTGTCGAGAAAAAAATAAAAGTAACAAAGAAACTCAAAATAACGAAAACTAAGAAAACGTCTAGTAAAAAAAAAAAAAAAAAAAGACATCCATCAGCTGAACAAAATCACCTTGCGACTGTCCGGAATATAGACAGAAAACTATTCCCGATTTTTACGGGTTCAACAATCTATGAAAAAAACAAAAAAAAATGATGGGAATCTTCTTTTTTCTCTTGGGTCTCATTTTTCTTTAGACGAGTCTGTCTATATAGTTTGACCAAAGCCATGACCAAAGCCCCCACACACACACACAGACACACACACACACACACACACACACGCACACGCACACGCACACACACACACACACACACACACACACACACACACACACACACACACACACACACACACGCACACACACACTCACACACACACGCACGGTATGTCGACGACATTCTCTGTATTTGGCCTAACAATGAAAATATTGTTACCTTTGTTACTAAATTAAATAATTTGATTCCTTTTATAAAATTCACGATAGAAATTGAGAAAGATTCATGGATTTCTATCTTAGATTGTAACATTCACAGATGCAATAAGAAATCTAAATATAGTATTCACCGAAAACCAACCAATGTCAACGCGTATATACATTACTATTCAGCCCACCATAATAGAATTAAACAGTCAGCATTTTCTTCCATGTTCCATCGTGGCCTGCGCATCTGCAGCCCAGAATTTGTGGATGACGAAATGAACAAAATTTATGACATCGGAACACAGTTAAAATATCCCGAATTCTTTTTGGACAAATGTTTCAAAAAAGCAAAAAGGACATTCTATTAAGGGGAACCAAAACAAAAGTTTGAGAAAAAGAATTTACTTGTACTTCCTTTTAATGAAAATCTTATAGAGATTCCTAATATTCTTAAAAATTTCAATGTAAATGTAGCCATCAAGAACAACACAACTCTAAAAAATCTTCTCATAAAGAATTCCCATGACAATTCTACAGGCTGTGTATATAGAATACCTTGTAGTAAATGTGACAAATATTATGTTGGTCAAACAGGGAAAGAATTAGAGGTTAGGATTAAACAGCATAAAAACAGCATAAAAATGGGCCAAGAATCTAGTGCACTTTTTAAACATGTTTGTGAATTTGACCATCCTATTGACTGGAAAAATGCTTCAAAAATTATACAATGTAAGAATATAACAGAAAGAAATATCATAGAGTCAGGAATTATCAAATGCAATTATGACCAACTCATTAATAATAGTTTAGGATTATATAAATTAGATCCACATATTGTCAGTAATATAAATAGTGCATATTTTAAAAGTTAATGTAATAATGATATTTTTCCATGACCTTACCGAGTGACCCAACCTGAGCTTTCAGGCTTCGGAGAGGAGGGTAAATGTCTCTCTTGTCCTATTTATACTCTGTATCTCCAATTTTTTTTTTCTCATCTTTCTGTACTCCTTGATAATGTGAATATATCACGAAAGCGCTCGGACTCCGTGTGTTTTTCCTTTTCCTAGTGGACTCTGCATATATATGTATATATATATATATATATATATATATATATATATATATATATATATATATATATATATATATATATGTATATATATATATATATATATGTTTGTATATGTACATACAGTATGTATATGTACTATGCTCAATACATTGCCTAGTTATCATTTCGCATACGTCATGCATACTTAGGCGTGTTCGATTGCTTACTTGAAGCAAGTAATAAGACTTGGACACAGCTCCCCGTCCACTTGCCCGCGACCACCAACCAGTTCTTGGTGACGTCACGATGAGGCGAAAAGGCAGTTCGCTGGTCAACGGGCATTAGATTATTTCATTATTTCATCTATCAATATATAAATCAACAAAAGTCACTTCTAAACCAGACACCATAATATTCTGCAAATATGCAAATTTTTGTTTTGTTTTGCGTATTACATATACTTTTAATTAAGTACTTACTTTTTTATTATAGATATCAGTAAATATACGAAAAAAGCACAATCATAAAGATATAGTATTGCTAATGATACTATTTTACTCTTACTACAACTAATAGACTTCATTACTGCTACTTTACCACTACATTGCTACTACTACAACTACTACTATTACTACACCTATTAATACTACCACTACAACTATAACTACAACTACTACTACTGTTACTACAACTATTAATACTACCACTACAACTATAACTACAACTACTACTACTACTACTACTACTACTACTACTACTACTACTACTACTACTACTACTACTACTACTACTTTTTTTATATTATAATACGACCTCCATCCTATTGGAACTGTGTGGTGGAAGCAGCAGGGTCTGTCTTCCACAGACACAGTTCATTGGCCCCTCTCACTACTACTACTACTACTACTACTACTACTACTACTACTACTACTACTACTACTACTACTACTACTAGTAGTAGTAGTAGTAGTAGTAGTAGTAGTAGTAGTAGTAGTAGTACTACTACTACTACTACTACTACTACTACTACTACTAGTAGTAGTAGTAGTAGTACTACTACTAGTACTACTACTACTAGTAGTAGTAGTAGTATTCCAATATTAGTACTTGTACTACCACTACTACCACTAGTACTACTATAGTCCTGTTACTTTTTGTGGCACTATCAATCTGTGTCGTGAGCAAGTTTGTTGCCGAGAGTTGACCTACCCCGCGGAGGAGCAAGAAATTGGGCGAAGAAGACTTGAGGGCACACACAAGAGGAGCGTCCCTCCAGGGGATAAGACGCCGATGCATCGTCCCTAGGGAAAAGAATGGCTTGGGCAGCCATACAGGGACCGGCGCCCCCCAACTCGACTCTTGAGGACACAGACAAGAAGAGCGTCCCTGCATGGGATAAGACGCCGAAGCATCGTCCCTAAGAAGAAGAATGGCTTGGGCAGCCATACAGGGACCGGCGCCCCACACTCGACTCCAGGATTCCTCATCCGGGCTGAGGAAAGGCGCTCAGTATGATATGCGCTTGATTTCAACGGGCTAATTTCCATGCTACAAGGTCACTGAAGAGACCTGAGCATGATGTTTATGGGTTTTTTCTTCAAAGGGCTTCGACACAGGCTTTGAAAAGTCCTATGGGCTCTATAAAAAGAAATTCTGGGCTTTATGAATGCATTTCGTTATATGGGCTCGAAACAGAATACTTGTGCTTTGAGAAGATAATTTGGGCACTGAAAACATCTTTGGGCTTTTTAAATGGGCTTCGTGAATCTGGAGCATCTTCACATGGGCTAAAGAAAAGAAGCTTTCGGTTGCAGGCCACCAAGAGCCTTAAGCCAACACATCGGTAGAAACTTTTTGGGCTTCATTGGGCTATCCCTCAGCTGAATAAAATCCGTTGAGCTTATAATTAGAAAGAAAGACCCCTTGAGAGTCAAGAAAATAAGCGTGGCTCAAGTCCGTAGGGGCGTCATATTCGTTCCTAAAATAATAGAAATTCCAAACTAGAAATCTAGATCGTAGCTATGAATATATATTATATGCAGTTGTGGATGTCGCCAGGGCATTTTATTCAACAAAGGAACACACACACCATTTATAACGACGGCGCACATTACTGCTTTAATTTTTGTCCAGACCGCGACCGAGGACCTGAGAAGAGCTGCAGAGGATCG
>NC_134793.1:6963808-6968808 GCF_046742065.1 Oratosquilla oratoria
TTTGTATATGTATATACAGTATATATGTGTACTATGCTCAAAACATTACCTAGTTATCATCTGGCATACGTCATGCATACTTAGGCCTGTACGATTGCTTACTTGAAGCAAGTAATAAGACTTGGTCGCAACTCCCCGTCCACTTGCCCGCGGCCATCAACCAGTTCTTGTTGACGTCACGACGAGGGGAAAAGGCAGCTCGCGGGTCACCGGGCATTAGATTACTTCATTATTTCATCTATCAATATATGAATCAACAAAAGTCACTTCTAAAGCAGACATCATAATATACTGCAAATATGCACATTTTTGTTTTATTTTGCGTATTACATATACTTTTAATGAAGTACTTACTTTTCTTATTATGGCTATCAGTAAATATACAAAAAATACAGTAGCATAAATATATGTTATTGCTAATGATTCTATTTTACTCTTACTACAACTAATAGACTTCATTACTGCTACTATACTTCTACATTGCTACTACTACAACTACTACTATTACTACAACTATTACTACTACCACTACAACTATAACTACAACTACTATTACTAGTACTAGTACTACTACTACTACTACTAGTAGTAGCAGTAGTAGTAGTAGTAGTAGTAGTAGTAGTAGTAGTACTGCCAATATTAGTACTTGTACTACTTCTACTACCACTAGTACTACTATAGTCCTGTTACTCTTTGTGGCACTATCAATCTGTGTTGTGAGCAAGTTTGTTGCCGAGAGTGGACCAGCTCCGCGGAGGAGCAAAAAGTTGGGCGAAGAAGACTTGAGGGCTAGCTAGACAAGAGGAGCGTCCCTCCAGGGGATAAGACGCCGAAGCATCGTCCCTAAGGAAAAGAATGGCTTGGGCAGCCATACAGGGACCGGCGCGCCCCCACTCGACTCCAGGACTCCTCATTCGGGCTGAGGAAATGCGCTCATTGTGATATCCGCTTTATTTCAACGGGCTAATTCCCATGCCACAAGGTCAGTGAAGAGACCTGAGCATGATGCTTATGGGCTTTTTCTGCAAAGGGCTTCGACACAGACTTTGAAAAGTCCTATGGGCTGTAAAAAAGAATTTCTGGGCTTTATGAATGGGCTTCGTTATATGGGTTCGAAACAGAACATTTGTGCTTTGAGAAGATAATTTGGGCACTGAAAACATCTTTGGGCTTTTTAAATGGGCTTCGTGAATCTGGAGCATCTTCACATGGGCTAAAGAAAAGAAGCTTTCGGTTGCAGGCCACCAAGAGCCTTAAGCCAACACATCGTTAGAAACTATTTGGGCTTCATTGGGCTATCCCTCAGCTGAATAAAATCCTTTGAGTTTATAATTAGAAAGAAAGAGCCCTTGAGAGTCAAGAAAATAAGCGTGGGTCCAGTCCGTAGGGGCGTCACAGTTGTTCCTAAAATGATAGAAATTCCGAAATAGAATTTTAGATCGTAGCTGTGAATATATATTATATGCAGTTGTGGAAGTCGCCAGGGGATGTTATTCAACAAAGGAACACACACACCATTCATAACGATGGCGCGCATTACTTTTTTAATCTTTGTTCAGACCGCGACCGAGGACCTGAGAAGAGCTGCAGAGGATCGACCGAAGCGACAGGGCACAGGAGCCTCGCTGGGCTCCGACGCCCAACGGACTTCGGATCGTCCGTTCTTCGAGGAAGGATCCGTCGGCGCGGCCCGACCAACTGTGGGCAAAAGGACGCGTATATAGAAAACAAAATAGAAAAGCCCGACACTGTCGAGAAAAAATAGTGATATATGATAAAAAATAACGAAAACTAAGAAAATGTCGAGTAAAAAAAAAAAAAAAAAAATCCATCGGCTGAACAAAATCGCCTGGCGACTGACCGGAGGTTAGACAGACAATTATTCCCGACGTTTATGGATTCCATAATTAAAAAAAAAAATAAATAAATAAATGATGGGAACCTCCTTTTTTTTATCTTGGGCCTCATTTTTCCTTGGACGAGTCCGTCTATATCACCAGTTCGACCAAAGCCTCCATTAGGCTTGTTCCTCTCGCTGGCGATTCGGTCTGACGGTGATATTCTAAAAAAGAAAGTCTTTCCTTATATACATCTTATATAAATCCCTGGAAGGGAAAGATTTACACAAAGAATTTTTTGTTAAGAATTCTTTCCTTATATAAATCTTTTCCTTCCAAGGATTCATATAAAATTTGTAAAAGGTAATAATTTTTTTTAAGAATACCACCGTCAGCCTCATCAGGGTCCTCCATGACGTCACACTTAGGTCACGTGTAGCCATGACGTCACATTCAGATCACGTGATCCCCATGACGTCACATGGTCGTACAGGACATCCCTCGACACGCGTAATATTAATGGGAGACAGCTATTCCCGCCTACTTTTTCAGCAAATGTAACTATTGTTACCACAGAATTACCGAATTTCAAAGTCGTCTCTGGACACAAGGGCACTCACATACAGATTTAAATGCTCCTAACACCAAAGATCTGGCCGTGGGATGGACAGACAGACAGACACACACTCACACACACACAACACACACACACACACACACACACACACACACACACACACACACACAAACACACACACACACACACACACACACACACACACACACACACACACACACACACACACACACACACACACACACACACACACAACACACAAACACACACCGCAGACGCACCTGCACATACACACATGAACATACATACACATGCGCACACACATGTACACACACGAGCACACACACCCATACACCCTCGCGCAGACACACACACACACACACACGCCGCGCACATATAAATATATGTTTATATATGTATATATATATATATATATATATTTATATATATATATACATATATATATATATATATATATATATATATATATATATATATATACTACAGTATAATAAAGTAGTAGCTTCTGTTTGTCTGTATGTCTGTTTGTTTGTTTGTTTGTCCACGAACTTCTCCTAGGATTCTGGAGATAGACCCGCATAACCATATACATTTTGATACCCTATCACTCCAGGTACTTGGATAACTATATTTCTTTTTAAAAAATATCATTTTGGCTAGGGTTAAGGGCTAAAGGGGTATGGTGGGGTAATACGCCACTACTGTAGTGTCCCCTTACCACGATTGGCATTTTGTGACAAAAATGACTATGATTAAACAAACCATTGTATGTGTTCATAATTATTATTTATATATGTGAAAATGATGTTGTCACAAACTGTGAGAATCTTTGAAAGGAAAAAACATGTAAAAGAAAATGATTGTATAATTTTACCAAATGTTATTGATTATTTTTATTTTACTTTTACGCGGGTGGTAATACACTCGTCTCCCACAAGAAGAGAAAAAACGAAAAAAAAATGTAGAGACTGAATAATTTCACACCAGGCTTAATGACCCCTTATAGGGGGGTTTGTGTGTGTGCAAAACTGGACCAAGAAATTTCGAGACGGAGGCTAAATAATCAGAAATACATCTTACAGACACGTCCTGCAGAAGTGCATGTTTATTTGCTTTCAATTTTTGAGCTGTGAGTGTTGAATCTTTATTCAACTGCCTCCTAATAACCTTAGAAGTACGATTTGATATTTTTCCTGGCCGACCAGAGCAAGGCTTGTGGGTAAAAATTGAGTCACCTCCTCTGTCTCAAAAATTCTTGGTCCAGTTTTGCACTTGCCGCACTCCAATTCCCACACGAGTGGCTATATCTTTACATTTATAACCCTCCTCATAGAGGGTTATGATAGCAATAAGTGTCTCCCTTCCCAGCTCTTTACCACTTCCCATAACGGAGATATCGAGGCACAAAACAAAGACCACCATAACAAAAAATCGACTACTACACGTGAGAGGAGTTTACAAACTGACACCACGTGGTCCCGGGAGTTGCCAAGTGGTGCGTATTGCCCTGTCTGAATAAGGGTATAGACGCTAGCACTGAAAAATAGATAACAGTTTGATCAGAAATGGGTATTTTTCGTGTTTTGAGTTTAAAAAAAAAATCCTCTACCACTATATATATATATATATATATATATATATATATATATATATATATATGTATATATATACATATATATATGTATATATATATACATATATGTATATATATGATAATATGTCTATATACATATATTCATATATATACGTATATACATATATATACATATGTATATATATATATATATATATATATATATATATATGTATATGAATATATATTGTGTATGTTAAAGCCAGATTTAACATTTTTAGAAGCTCTGCCATGGAATACGAACCCTAACCCGTGCGTCCATAATCACGAGGTCAAGACGCTAGCAACTTTGCTACATGTGATGATTCAAAAGGACTGTCCCAGACCACGCTTCACGTAACATCAGAAGACCGAGTCTCATTTTCATCCAGTCTCCGTTTTAGGCGAGCCCTCCGACAAGTTATGTATGTTAAAGACAGATTGAACATTTTTAGAAGACACAAACTCATCTTTGCACCTCTTGCTGGACTTGAACGAAGTTCCTGAAAGCCTCTTCGGTCACAGAATCAATTAGTGTTCGAGACCAGGGACCTTCTCCATATACCATAGGGCCGAGAGCTGGGGGAATGGATATAAAGTAGTCTCAAAGCGTTATCACACTGAACTACTTTTCCTCCGACTGTTGGAGAAGATTTGCAGCTTTCGGGAAGGAGTCTGATATATTGTGGGTAGGTGGGTTTCCTCCAGCATATCAAATGACATTCTATGTAAAATGTTGAGAAAACAAAATAGGTTGTCCTAGTGATGTTAGGACGGGAAAACTTCTGGGATTTGGGCGATACCGCTAATTAATAGGAGGTTGGAGGAGAAATAGCCCAGTGTGATAGCCACTTCAGTCGAGGGATGGGGAGGAGGATCGACTCTGAAAGAAATCTATTTTTTAAGTGAACAAATCTGTGATGAATCCAGCACAGTCATTAATTAAAGCCTT
>NC_134793.1:6981308-6983808 GCF_046742065.1 Oratosquilla oratoria
TGACAACGCGGAGAAAACCCTAATGATTTACCATGAATTAGATATTGGCACAGCTTACAGACAGGACGCCGATACCCTTCGTAGGATCATCTCTAGAGGTGTTGTACCTAAGAAGCCCTACAAAATGGTCTCACTGGAAGCCTTCAGCCGTCCCAACCTGATAGCCTCCCTTATTATGAAAAGCAGCACCGCCCCCGAGGGTCCAAAGGAACTTAAAACCGGTGTAGTATACAAATTTAAATGTTCTGAAGGGGCATGCAAGCCCCTCGATGTTAGCTACGTCGGCCATACCCTCACGACCTTAAGAAGACGACTGCAAGCTCACCGTAACAACGGAGCCATCCACCAACATTTTGTCGATGCCCACGATAAAAAGCCGCTCCTAGTAGATCTCATAAGGGATACAACAATCATCCGCCATGATAACAATTATGGAAGTTTAGTAGTAGCTGAGGCAGTGAGCATCGCTTTACAAAAGTCTATCTTAAATGTACAGATTTCATTTGATTATGTCCTCCCCTCCAAAAGAAAATACAGACCGTCACCACGGGACATAAACCCACATGGGGATTGTGTCCAGACTTCCGGGACGTAATCCCACATCGGGAAGTTGTCCCGGTTACCATTTCCGTCTCGGTAGGGTAGACAGATTCCCACCTTACGAGTGACCTCACCCTGCCGTTTTTACTCGGCCTTATATACCCATGTTTGTCTTGATGTATTGCATTACCCTGAAGATGACCATTTGTAATGGTTGAAACAGCTGTCGGTAAAATAAATCAACATACATATACTTTTAATTAAGTACTTACTTTTTTATTATAGCAATCAGTAAATATACAAAAAATACACTAGCATAAAGATATAGTATTGCTAATTATACTATTTCACTCTTACTACAACTAATAGACTTCATTACTGCTACTATACCACTATATTGCTACTACTACAACTACTACTATTATTACAACTATTTCTACTACCACTACAACTATAACTACAACTACTACTACTACTACTACTAGTAGTAGTAGTAATAGTAGTACTGCCAATATTAGTATTTGTACTACTACTACCACTAGTCCTACTATAGTCCTGTTACTCTTTGTGGCAATATCAATCTGTGTCGTGAGCAAGTTTGTTGCCGAGAGTGGACCTGCCGCGTGGAGGAGCAAGAAGTTAGGCGAAGAAGACTTGAGGGCTAGTTAGACAAGAGGGGGGTCCCTCCAGGGGATAAGACGCCGAAGCATCGTCCCTAAGGAGAAGAATGGCTTGGGCAGCCATACAGGGACCGGCGCCCCCAATCGACTCCAGGACTCCTCATCGGGACTGAGGAAATGCGCTCAGTATGATATGCGCTTTATTTCAACGGGCTAATTCCCATGCCACAAGGTCACTAAAGAAACCTGAGTATGATTTTTATGGGCTTTTTCTTCAAAGGGCTTCGACACAGACTTTGAAAAGTCCTTTGGGTTGTAAAAACGAGATTCTGGGCTTTATAAATGCGCTTCGTTATATGGCCTCGAAACAGAACATTTGTGCTTCGAGAAGATAATTTGGGCACAGGAAAACATTTGGGCTTTTTAAATGGGCTTCGTGAACCTGGAGCATCTTCACATGGGCTAAAGAAAAGAAGTTTTCAGTTGCAGGCCACCAAGAGCCTTAAGCCAACACATCGTTAGAAACTATTTGGGCTTCATTGGGCTATCCCTCAGCTGAATAAAATCCTTTGAGTTTATAATTAGCAAGAAAGAGCCCTTGAAAGTCAAGAAAGTAAGCTTGGGTCCAGTCCGTAGGGGCGTCACAGTTGTTCCTAAAATGATAGAAATTCAGAATTAGAATTTTAGATCGTAGCTGTGAATATATATTATATGCAGTTGTGGATGTCACCAGGGGATTTTATTCAAGGCCATTATAACGATGGCGCACATTACTGCTTTAATTTTTGTTCAGACCGCGACCGAGGACCTCAGAAGAGCTGCAGAGGATCGACCGAAGCGACAGGGCACAGGAGCCTCGCTGGGCTCCGACGCCCAAGGGACTTCGGATCGTCCGTTCTTCGAGGAAGGATCCATCGGGGCGGCCCGACCAAGTGTGGGCAAAAGGACGCGTATATAGAAAACAAAATAGAATAAAACCCGAAATTATCGAGAAAAAATAAATAAATAAATAACGAAAACTAAGAAAATGTCGAGTAAAAAAAAAAAAAAAAAAAAAAAAAAAAAAAAACCATCAGCTCAACAAAATCACCTGGTGACTGTCCAGAGTATAGACGAAAAATGATTCCCGACGTTTACGTGTTCCATAATTTATACATAAAAAAAAAAAAGTGATGGGAACCTCCTTTTTTCTTTTGGGTCTTATTTTTCTTTAGACGAGTCTGTCTATATAGTTTGACCAAAGCCTCCATCAGGTTTGTTGCTCTCGTGGCGATTCGGTCTGACGGTAATATTCTTAGAAATCTTTCCTTATATAAATATTATATAAATCCTTGGAAGGG
>NC_134793.1:6988808-6993808 GCF_046742065.1 Oratosquilla oratoria
CTATTTACTTCTTAAATCTAAATTTGTCCAGTTTATACCCATTATTGCGAGTCCTGCCCTGTTGTTTTATTATGATGACCTTGTTTGCATCACCCTTGTTATAGCCTTTGATCCACTTGAACACTTCTATTAGATCACCCCGCACTCTGCGTCTTTCCAGAGAGTGTAAGTTTAGGTGCCTAAGCCTCTCTTCGTAAGGCAAATTTCCGAGTCCTTGTATCATTTTGGTCATTCTTCTCTGTACTGATTCTAGTGAATTTATGTCCATTCTGTTGGACGGAGACCAAAACTGTACCGCATAGTCAAGGATGGGTCTAACTATCGCTAGAGTTTAGGAATTACCTCTGCACTTCTATTCGTTACCGTCCTAGCAATGAAGCCTAATGTCTGTTTGCTTTATTTCTGGCGCTAATGCACTGCTTCCTGGTTTTAAGGTCCGGACTCACCAGAACTCCCAAGTCCCTCTCGCACTCAGATTTTTCTAAAAACGTGTTATCTAAGTTGTATCTATTTTCGGGGTTGTGTAGCCCTACGTTTAACACGCTACACTTAGAGATAATGAAGTTCATTTGCCATTTCACCGACCATGTAAACAGTTAATTAAGATCATCCTGCAGAATCTGGGCGTCTTCTCCTGACCTAATTAGGCGTCCTATTTTAGTGTCGTCCGCAAACTTACTAACATCACTATTTAACCCATCGTCTAAGTCGTTTATATACATAATGAACAACAAGGGACCCAAAACCGAGCCCTGGGGGACCCCGCTAGTAACATTGCCCCACCTAGATTTTATTCCATTTATGGTGACCCGCTGTTTTCTGTTACTAATCCAAGCTCTAATCCATTCTAACACTTTTCCTCCTATGCCATGGGCTTTGATTTTATTTAGTAGTCTCTGGTGTGGCACTTTGTCGAACGCTTTGCTAAAGTCAAGGTAAATAACATCGTAATTTTCATTGTTGTCTGACGCCTTATATACCTTAGTGTAAAAGGATAGAAGATTAGTCACGCATGACTTACCTTTGGAGAAACCATGCTGTGAATCACGAATTAAATTATGCCCTTCAATGTGTTCTCTGAGTCTATTTACTATTATTGATTCAAGCATTTTTCCTATAACCGATGTCAAACTGATTGGCCTGTAGTTGCATATGGTCGATCTATCTCCCTTCTTAAAAACAGGAACAACGTTTGCCTGCCTCCAAGCAGTTGGAACAGAACCAGTGTCTACCGATTTATTGAATATTTCAGTTAACTGGTCGCAGATTTCAAATTTACACTCTTTAAGCATTCTTGGAAAAATTTCGTCCGGACCCGGAGATTTTGTAGCTTTAAGTCTGTCAATCTGCTTGATAACTTCTTCTTTACTAATGCTGATATTAGTTAGGCTATTTTCTTCATCCCCTCTGAAAATCGGATCGCAGTCAGGTACTTTATCTAACCTTTCATTAGTAAACATCGATAGAAAATAATTGTTAAACTCCTCACTCATTTTTTCTTCCGATTCTATCATGACATTTTCATCGTTTTTAATTGGTCCTATTCTTTCTTTATTTTTTGTTCTATAGAGGTGAAAGAAATCCTTTGGGTTGGATTTTGCTTGACTGGCAACCTTGATTTCATAATTACGTTTCGCTGAACGTGTATTCCTTTTAACCAGCTTTGCCATTTCGTTATATCTTGATCTAAGGTGTGATTCCCCGTTTTTTTTTTCTTTTCCGTAAAGTCCTCTTTTAATTCCGATCTCATGTTTCAATCTGTTCGTCATCCATTTGGGAGTATAACTATTTTTCCGCATTGACTTTAGGGGGATAAATGTGTTTTGTGCATTAATAATTAGATCAGTTAGATTGTTATACATTTCATCTAAAGTACTGACCTGATTTTTGGGCCCTCGCCCCGAATCGATCTGACCTAAGGTATGCGTATTACTCTCTGTGACCCAGACCTGACCTAAGGTATGCGTATTTCCCTCCTTGACCCAGACCTGACCTAAGGTATGCGTATCCTCCTTGACCCACTTCTGACTATCAGCCCCGCAACGAGAATCAAGAATGTTTGAAACGTCTGGATTGTTTTTCGTATTCAATTTCAAATAGGTTTTTATATTGTCAAATTTTGCTTTCCTGAAGTCTGGTACTTGAACGTTATTTGTACTTTTTATTTTTTCCCAAATAATATTAAATCTAATTTCTTGATGATCGCTAAAGCCTAGACTATCGCCCACTATTACGCTGCTAATTTGGTGCTCATTATTTGTTAGAATTAAGTCCAGGGTATTTTGTCCCCTCGTAGGATCGGTAATCATTTGTTTTAGGAAATTATCCTGCACCACATCTAGGAATTTCTTCGCTTCATGATCTATTAAAGTTTCCCAGTCAATGTTTCTATAGTTAAAATCTCCCATGATTACAACGTTTTTGTACTGGGACGCTCTGTGAATTTCATGAATTAGGGAATCAGTCTGCTCAATGCTAAGGTTAGGAGGTCTATACAAGACGCCAATAATAACTTTCTTATTCTTGCCTATAATCTCTACCCAAAAAGATTCTGTACAGTCCTCTTCCTTAATCGAATTGTTGATAATACAGTTTAATGTATTTTTAACGAAAAGTGCTACACCTCCCCCATTCCTGCCGACCCTATCCTTATGAAAAAACTTATATCCTTCTATTTCGATTTCCGGAAGGAAATGTTTATCAGCCATGTTGATCCAGGATTCAGTAATGGCTATAATATCGAAATTTTCTACGCATGCTTTACCTCGCAGCAAATCAATTTTGTTAATTATGCTCCTACTATTTGTATAGTAAACTTTAAGTTTATCTTCCCTCCACCTGCTTTGGTGATTTTTTGTAGTCCTCTAAGTTGTTTCTATTGCCTAAACTATATTCCGATACTTCCCCCCCTACTCCCACATAATCTACCCGAAAAAAACCTGTAGGATGCCTACTTCTCGCTCAAGGGATTCAGCAAGGAGCCGAAATCCTTTGGGAGACAAGTGCACTCCGTCCCTTGTGTATAGGTGATTCTTACCATAAAAGCGGTCCCAGTTGTCGACAAATGCCCATCCATTAGCCTTACAATGTTTTGCCAGCCTGCAATTCATTGCAATAGCCCTGGAATGCCACATGCCTCCAACTCTACGCCTCGGAAGGATTCCACATACTACAGGAATACCTCCCCTATTTCTGATCTTGTCTAGCGCATCTCGGTACCGCGCAAATAATTCCTCACTCCCTAACTTACCTATATCATTTCCTCCGGCACTTAAGCAAACTACTGGGTCCTTACCTTCCCCTACTAGACACTCTTCAATCCTATCTCTAACATCACCTATGCCCGCGCCGGGGAAACACACCTGCGTCCTATGCTTCCTATCTTTGTCGCAGAAAACCCTGTCTAAATACCTCACTTGACTGTCTCCTACTACCAAAATCTTACCTGTGGGCAGGGATCCAGCGTCTGCCCTTTCCTATTTCTCTTGGATTTCATTAGTTCCTTCTTCCTGCAGATTTGCCAGCACTTGAAACGAGTTTTTGCATTTCAGTGGGGCTGGTGAGGACTTTTTTTCCACTTTTCCGCATCTTATTTCTCACCGTATTCCATCCATGCTCATCGCTAATATTGCCTTCCGTATCATGGGCCTTCGAGCGGAGAACTCGATTCTCCTCTTTAAGGCACTTAACAGCATCCTCCAAGGCTTCAATTCTACTAAGTAGAGATTGTACCTCTTCGGCGCTGAACACAGTGACACATTCACTCGCCATATCGCTAACTGAACCAGCTACCCGGTTTGACCTGACCTGAGTGACGACTACTGCTCAATATATGAAGCAACAAAAGTCGCTTCTAAACCAGACACCATAATAAGCTGCAAATATGCAAATTTTTGTTTTGTTTTGCGTATTATATATACTTTTAATTAAGTACTTACTTTTTTATCATAGCCATCAATAAATACACAAAAAATACACTAGTATTGCTAATGATACTATTTTACTCTTACTACAACTAATAGACCTCATTACTGCTACTATATCACTACATTGCTACTACTACAACTACTACTATTACTACTGCCACTACAACTATAACTAAAACTACTATTACTACTACTACTACTACTACTACTACTACTACTACTACTACTACTACTACTACTACTACTACTACTACTACTACTACTACAACTACTACCATTAGTAGTAATAGTAGTAATAGTAGTACTGCCAATATTAGTACTTGTACTCCTTCTACTACCACTAGTACTACTATAGTCCTGTTTTTCTTTGTGGCAATATAAATCTGTGTCGTGAGCAAGTTTGTTGCCGAGAGTGGACCTGGCGCGCGGAGGAGCAAGAAGTTGGGCGAAGAAGATTTGAGGGCTACTTAGACAAGAGGAGCGTGCCTCCAGGGGATAAGACGCCGAAGCATCGTCCCTAAGGAGAAGAATGGCTTGGGCAGCCATACAGGGACCGGCGCCCCCCCAATCGACTCTTGAGGGCTAGCTAGACAAGAGGAGCGTCCCTCCAGGGGATAAGACGCCGAAGCATCGTCCCTAAGGAGAAGAATGGCTTGGGCAGCCATACAGGGACCGGCGCCCCACACTCGACTCCAGGATTTTTCATCCGGGCTGAGGAAAGGCGCTAGGTATATGCGCTTGATTTCAACGGGCTAATTTCCATGCCACAAGGTTAGTGAAGAAACTTGAGCATGATGTTTATGGGCTTTTTCTTGAAAGGGCTTCGACACAGACTTTGAAAAGTCCTATGGGCTCTAAAAAAAGAAATTCTGGGCTTTATGAATGCGTTTCGTTATATGGGCTCGAAACAGAACCTTTGTGCTTTGAGAAGATAATTTGGGCACTGAAAACATCTTTGGGCTTTTTAAATGGGCTTCGTGAATCTGGAGCATCTTCACATGGGCTAAAGAAAAGAAGCTTTCGGTTGCAGGCCACCAAGAGCCTTAAGCCAACACATCGTTAGAAACTATTTGG
>NC_134793.1:7003808-7006308 GCF_046742065.1 Oratosquilla oratoria
AATGCCAGGGGTGTGTCCAGACTCTTATAAGAGGTCTGTAGTTCGTGTTCATGTTAGGCGGGCTTTCTCCCATTGCAGCACGTGGAAAGCTGTCCATACAGAACTTGAACGTGTTAGACAGGTGTTAACGAATAATGGCTTCTCTTGTAACACCATAGAAGATGTCATTAGGAAGAATATGGAAGAGTTTCACACCCGAGTCAAGACCACTGCTGACAACGTGGAGAAAATCCTAATGATTTACCATAAATTAGATTTTGGCACTGCTTACAGACAGGAAGCCGATACCTTCGTAAGATTGTCTCTAGAGGTGTTTCACCTCAGAAGCACTACGAAAGGGTCTCACTGAAAGTCTTCAGCCGTCCCAACCTGATTGCCTCCCTTGTTATGAAAAGCAGCACCGTCCCCGAGTGTCCAAAGGAATTTAAAACCGGCGTAGTATATAAATTCAAATGTTCTGAAGGGGCATGCAAGCCCCTCGATGTTAGCTACGTCGGCCATACCCCCACGACCTTAAGAAGACGACTGCAGGCTCACCGTAACAACGCGGAGCCATCCACCAACATTTTGTCGATGCCCACGATAAAAAGCCGCCCCTAGTAGATCTCATAAGGGATACAACAATCATCCGCCATGATAACAATTATGGAAGTTTAGTAGTAGCTGAGGCATTGAGCATCGCTTTACAAAAGCCTATCTTAAATGTACAGATTTCATTTGATTATGTCCTCCCCTCCAATAGAAAATGCAGACAGTCACCACAGGACATGAACCCACATGGGGATTGTGTCCAGACTTCCGGGACGTAATCCCACATCGGAAAGTTGTCCCGGTTACCATTTCCGTCTCGGTAGGGTAGACAGATTCCCACCTTACGAGTGACCTCTCCCTGCCGTTTTTACTCAGCCTTATATACCCATGTTTGTCTTGATGTATTGTATTACCCTGAAGATGACCATTTGTAATGGTTGAAACAGCTGTGGGTAAAATGAATCAGCATTCTGAAGTCTTTTACTATTTCGTTCAGAGTTGGAATTATGAAGAGAAAAGGAAATACAGAGAGTTAGAGATATGTTCCCTTAAAATCATTGACGCCACTTGTGCTTTAGCACTTAATAGGAATATATATATATATATGTGTGTGTATATATATATATATATATATATATATATATATATATATATGTGTGTGTGTGTGTGTGTGTGTGTGTGTGTGTGTGTGTGTGTGTGTGTGTGTGTGTGTGTGTGTGTGTGTGTGTGTGTGTATTTGTATATGTATATACAGTATATATATGTAATATGCTCAAAACATTGCCTAGTTATCATTTCGCATCATTATACATACTTAGGCGTGTTCGATTGCTTACTTGAAGCAAGTAATAAGACTCGGTCTAACTCCCCGTCCACTTGCCCGCGACCACCAACCAGTTCTTGGTGACGTCACGACGAGGCGAGAAGGCACCTCGCGGGTTAGCGGGCATTAGATTATTTCATTATTTCATTTACCAATATATGAAGCAACAAAAGTCACTTCTAAACCAGACACCATAATATACTGCAAATATGCAAACTTTTGTTTTGTTTTGCGTATTACATATACTTTTAATTAAGTACTTACTTTTTTATTATAGCAATCAGTAAATATACAAAAAATACACTAGCATAAAGATATAGCATTGCTAATGATACTTTTTTACTCTTACTACAACTAATAGACTTCATTACTGCTACTATACCACTACATTGCTACTACTACAACTACTACTATTACTACTACCACTACAACTATAACTACAACTAGTATTACTACTACTACTACTACTACTACTACTACTACTACTACTATTATTATTATTAGTAGTAGTAGTAGTAGTAGAAGTGGTAGTAGTAGTACTGCCAATATTAGTACTTGTACTACTTCTACTACCACTAGTACTACTATAGTTACTCTTTGATGTTTATGGGCTTTTTCTTCAAAGGGCTTCGTGAACCTGGAGCATCTTCACATGAGCTAAAGAAAAGAAACTTTCTGTTGCAGGCCACCAAGAGCCTTAAGCCAACACATCGTTAGAAACTATTTGGGCTTCATTGGGCTATCCCTCAGCTGAATAAAATCCTTTGAGTTTATAATTAGAAAGAAAGAGCCCTTGAGAGTCAAGAAAATAAGCGTGGGTCCAGTCCGTAGGGGCGTCACAGTTGTTCCTAAAATGATAGAAATTCCGAACTAGAATTTCAGATCGTAGCTGTGAATATATATTATATGCAGTTGTGGATGTCGCCAGGGGATTTTATTCAACGCCATTATAACGATGGCGCACATTACTGCTTTAATTTTTGTTCAGACCACGACCGAGGACCTGAGAAGAGCTGCAGAGGATCGACCGAAGCGACAGGGCACAGGAGCCTCGCTGGGCTCCGACACCCAACGAACTTCGGATCGTCCGTTCTTCAAGGAAGGATTCGTCGGCGCGGCCTGACCAACTGTGGGCAAAAGGACGCG
>NC_134793.1:7011308-7026308 GCF_046742065.1 Oratosquilla oratoria
ATAGTAGTCCTTTGTATATATATAAATACATGTGTGTTTATTCATATATATATATATATATATATATATACTATAATAAAGTAGTAGCTTCTGCCTATCTGTTTGTTTGTTTGTTTGTTTGTTCACGAACTCCTCCAAGAGTTTTGGAGATAGACCCACATAACCATATATATTCTGATACTCCATCACTCCAGGTACTTGGATAACTGTATTTCATTTCTAAAAAAAACTATTGTGTCTAGGATTATGGGTTAAATGGGTATGGTGGGGTAACACACCACTACTGTAGTGTCCCCTTAACACAATTGGCATTTTGTGACAAAAATTACTATGATTAAACAAACCATTGTATGTGTTCATAAATATTATTAATATTTGTGAAATTAATGTTGTCAAAAACTATGATAGCTTTTGTAAGGAGAAAGCATGTAAATGTAAAATGATTGTATAATTTTACCAAATATTTAAATATTGGTTATTTTTATTTTTTCGCGGGCGGTAATATAGTCCTTTTCCACAAAAAGAGAGAACAAAAAAAAACGTAGACTGAATAATCTCACATCAGGCTTAATGACCCCATCATAGATCAATAGCCTAAAAAAATATATATGAAAATAATAATAATAATAATAATAATAATAATAATAATAATAATAATGATAATAATAATAATAATAATAATAATAATAATAATAATAATAATAATAATAATAAATAATAATAAAAAATAAGATAAATATATAAATGAATAAAAATAAATAGATAAATAAATAAATAAATAAATAAATAAATAAATAAATATTTTTCAAAGATAAAGGAAGGTTAATTCAATTCTTCTCTTACGACCGAATATATTTCATTTCCAAAGGGCGTCTCTCTCCTCAAATTGATTTTTTTTATCTTTCTTAAAAAGAAATTATTTGTGTTACTTTTCCAATGAGTTGTATAGATACGTGTAACTTTTCTCAACAAATTCTATCAAAATTAAAATGACCATCATTTGCCCGCAGCAACGCGCGGGTAATTTGGCTAGTATATTTATATATATATATATATATATATATATATATATATATATATATATATATATATATATATATATATATATATATATATACTTGGGCAAGATTCCTTAATGCGTCTTCAGTCATGAAATGAATTAGTTCTGAGACCAGGGACCTTCTCCAAACACCATAGGGCCGAGAGCTGGGGGGGATGGATATAATGTAGTCTCACACTGGAATACTTTTCCTCCCACTGTTAAAGAAGATTTGCAGCTTTCGGGAAGGAGTCTGATATGTTGGGGGTAAGTGGATTTCCTCCAGCATATCAAATGACATTCTATGTAAAATGTTGAGAAAACAAAATAGGTTGCCATAGTGATGTTAGGACGGGAAAACTTCTGGGAGGTGGGTGTTACCACCGATTAATCAGAGATTGGAGGAGAAATAGCCCAGTGTGATAGCCAGTTCAGTCGAGGGATGGGGAGGAGGATCGACTCTGAAATAAATCTATTTTTTAAGTGAACGAATCTGTAATGAATCCAAAAAGCACAATCATTAATCAAAGCCTTAGAGCTCAGCCCCTCTCACTTGCTTCCCTTCCCCACTCCTTCCCGCCTTCCCTCCCTCTTTATCTCCCGTCTTCCGTTTATCCTCCCCTCCGTCTCTCCTTCCCTCCTTCTTCATCTCCCATCCTCTGTCTCTTCTCTCCGTCTGTCCTACCCTCTTTCCCTCTTTCCCTCCTTCCCTACGTCTCTCCCTTCCCCTTTCCAGTCTTGTCGCGTTTTGTCGACATTTTCAAAGCGAAAGCATCTTCAAGTCGTCCCCTTCATTTGAAGCACAGCGAGGCGGCTGTATCCTGTTTATTCATTAATCGATTAGAAAACGAAATTGAAATTAGTCGTTAGACGAACCCGCATGGATAGACTGACATATCAACAAGAAGGGATGTATTAATCACAGAAGTTTTTTATTAATTGGCATTGATTGTGCCAACAGCACTGTATGGAGCAGAAACATGGAACATAAGAGAAGAAGAGAGAAGGAGTTTGAATATGTTTGAGATGAGGTGTCTGAGAACTATGATGGGGGTTACTAGGCTAGATAGAGTGAGAAATGAGGTGAGGAGGAGAATAGGGGTGGAAAGGGAGTTGGGAGGTAGGGTTGATGAAAGAGTATTAGGATGGTTTGGACACATGGAAAGAATGAGTGAAGAAAGACTAGTAAAGGAGGTATGGATGTCAGATCTGGAGGGAGTGAGCATGAGGGGACGTCCTAGGATGAGATGGATGGATGGGGTGAAGGGGGCTTTGGGGAAGAGGGGAATGTCTGTTGAGGAAGGACGGGAAAGCACAGAAGACAGGGGTAAATGGAGAATGGTTGTAAATGGAAGATGTTGTGATGCATGATGTGTAATGAACGGGGGGATGGGGGGTGAGTTAGTGTGTATGAGCAAAATTTTGACGCGGCCCGAAGGGTTTTCTTCCCGTCCTCTCCTTTATATGGGGGGACGGAGAGGGAGGGTCGCCGATTTAATGAAGCGGCCTTGCTGTGGATGTGCTGTGTCTTGCGACACTGCTTCTGACCCAGGGCAGTGGATAGGATGCAGGGATGACCCGTCATCTAGGAGGTGCTAAGATGGGAGGGAGGGTGGAGGGGTGTGGAGTGTTTTCAGGGATGGAATGGGTGGGAGTGATTTTATGCCTTTTCCTTTTTGGCTACCTCCCTAGTAAGGGGGAAAAAGCCTTGGTATATGTATATATGTATGTATCAGAAAACCAACCCATTAATCAATAGGGCTAATAAAAGATAACCTCAATTTCAAACAAACGGGGGGATTATAATATATATATATATATATATATATGTATATATATATATGTATATATATATATATATATATATATATATATATATGTATATTTGTATATGTATATACAGTATATATATATATATATAAGTACTATGCTCAAAACATTGCCTAGTTATCATTTCGCATACGTCATGCACACTTAGGCGTGTTCGATTGCTTACTTGAAGCAAGTAATAAGACTTGGTCGTAACTCCCCGTCCACTTGCCCGCGACCACCAACCAGTTCCTGGTGACGTCAGGACGAGGCGAAAAGGCAGCTCGCGGGTCAGCGAGCATTAGATTATTTAATCATTTCATTTATCAATATATGAATCAACAAAAGTCACTTCTAAACCAGACACTATAATATACTGCAAATATGCAAACTTTTGTTTTGTTTTGCGTATTACATATACTAATTAAGTACTTACTTTTTTATTATAGCCATCAGTAAATATATAAAAAATACACTAGCATAAAGATATAGTATTGCTAATGATACCATTTTACTCTTACCACAACTAATAGACTTCATTACTGCCACTATAACACTACATTGCTACTACTACAATTACTACTATTACTATAACTATTACTACTACAACTATAACTACAACTACTACTACTACTAGTACTACTACTACTACTACTACTACTACTAGTAGTAGTAGTAGTAGTAGTACTGTCAATACTATTACTTGTACTATTTCTACTACCACTAGTACTACTATAGTCCTGTTACTCTTTGTGGCACTATCGATCTGTGTCATGAGCAAGTTTGTTGCCGAGAATGGACCTGCCCCGCGGAGGAGCAAGAAGTTGGGCGAGGAAGACTTGAGGGCTAGCTAGACAAGAGGAGCGTCCCTCCAGGGGATAAGACGCCGAAGCATCGTCCCTAAGGAGAATGGCTTGGGCAGCCATACAGGGACCGGCGCCCCCCTAGACTCTTGAGGACAAAGAGAAGAAGAGCGTCCCTCCAGGGGATAAGACGCCGAAGCATCGTCCCTAAGAAGAAGAATGGCTTGGGCAGCCATATAGGGACCGGCGCCCCCCAATCGACTCCAGGACTCCTCATCCGGACTGAGGAAATGCGCTCAGTATGATATGCGCTTTATTTCAACGGGCTAATTCCCATGCCACAAGGTCAGTGAAGAGACCTCAGCATGATGTTTATGGGCTTTTTCTTCAAAGGGCTTCGACACAGACTTTGAAAAGTCCTTTGGGCTGTAAAAAAGAGATTCTGGGCTTTATAAATGCGCTTCGTCATATGGGCTCGAAACAGAACATTTGTGTTTTGAGAAGATAATTTGGGCATGAAAACATCTGGACTTCTTAAATGGGCTTCGTGAACCTGGAGCATTTTCACATGGGCTAAAGAAAAGAAGTTTTCAGTTGCAGGGCACCAAAAGCCTTAAGCCAACACATCGTTAGAAACTATTTGGGCTTCATTGGGCTATCCCTCAGCTGAATAAAATCCTTTGAGTTTATAATTAGAAAGAAAGAGCCCTTGAGAGTCAAGAAAATAAGCGTGGGTCCAGTCCGTAGGGGCGTCACAGTTGTTCCTAAAATGATAGAAATTCCGAACTAGAATTTTAGATCGTAGCTGTGAATATATATCATATGCAGTTATGGATGTCAACAGCGGACTTTATTCAACGCCATTATAACGATGGCGCACATTACTGCTTTAATTTTTGTTCAGACCGCGACCGAGGACCTGAGAAGAGCTGCAGAGGATCGACCAAAGCGACAGGGCACAGGAGCCTCGCTGGGCTCCGACGCCCAACGGACTTCGGATCGTCCGTTCTTCGAGGAAGGATCCGTCGGCGCGGCCCGACCAACTGTGGGCAAAAGGATGCGTATATAGAAAACAAAATAGAAAAACCCGACACTATCGATAAAAAACAAAAACAAAATAAAAATATCGAAAACTAAGAAAATGTCGAGTAAAAAAAAAAAAAAATCCATCACCTGCACAAAATGGCCTGGCGACTGTTCGGAGCATAGATAGAAAATTATTCCCGACGTTTACGGGTTCCATAATCTATGGAAAAAAAAAGTGATGGGAACCTCCTTTTTTCTCTTGGGTCTCATTTTTCTTTAGACGAGTCTGTCTATATAGTTTGACCAAAGCCTCCATCAGGTTTGTTGCTTCGCTGGCGATTCGGTCTGACGGTAATATTCTTAAAAAAAATCTTTCCTTATATAAATCTTATATAAATCCTTGGAAGGGAAAGATTTATATAAAGAAATCTATTTTCTAAGAATTCTTTCCTTATATAAATCTTTTCCTTCCAAGGATTCATATAAAATTTGTAAAAGGTTTTTTTTTTTTAAGAATACCACTGTCAGCCACATCAGGCTCCTCCATGACGTCACATTTAGATCACGTAATCCCCATGACGTCACATGGTTGTGCAGGACATGCATCGACACGCGTAATATTAATGAGAGACAGCTTTTCCCGCCTACTTCTTCAGCAAATCTATCCATCGTTACCACAGAATTACCGACTTTGTCAGTCGTCTCTGGACAGAAGGGTACTCACATGCAGATTTAGATGCTATGGACACACACACACACACACACACACACACACACACACACGCACACACACAAACACACACACATACACACACACACGCACACACACACACACACACGCACACACGCACGCACGCACGCACACACACACACACACACACACACACACACACACACACACACACACACACACACACACGCACACACGCACGCATACACGCGCACACGCGCACACGCGCACACATACGCGCGCACACACGCGCACACAAGCGCACACACGCGCACACACACACACACACACACACACACACACACACACACACACACACACACACACACACACACACACACACACACACACACGCATACACGCGCACACGCGCACACGCACACATGCACACACGCATGCACGCACACACACGCGCACACATACGCACACACGCACACACATGCGCACACACGCGCACACGCACACGCACACTCACACGCACACACACACCCACACGCACACTATGTGTGCACACACAAACATCTGCATACATACACATATGTGCATGCGCACACACGCATACGCACACACACAAATATATATATATATATATATATATATATATATATATATAGATATATTTTTATATATATATATATTTATATATATATACATATTTATATATATACATATATATATGCATATATATATATATATATATATATATATATATATATATATAACTATAATAAATTAGTAGCTTCTGTCTGTCTGTCTGTTTGTCTGTCTGTCTGTCTGTTTGTTCACGAACTCCTCCTAGGCTTTTCGAGATTGACCCCCATAACCATATATATTCTGATACCCTATCACTCCAGGTACTTCCATAACTATATTTCATTTCAATTTTTTTTTTTTTTTTTTGGCTAGGGTTAAGGGTTAAATGGGTATGGTGGGGTAACACGCCACTGCTGTAGTGTCCCCTTAACACGATTGGCATTTTTGACAAAAATTACTGTGATTAAACAAACCATTACATGTGTTCATAGATATTATTTATATCTGTGAAATTAATGTTGTCACAAACTATGATAGCTTTTGTAAGGAGAAAGCATGTAAATGTAAAATGATTGTATAATTTTACTAAATGTTTAAATATTGGTTATTTTTATTTTACTTTTCGTGGGCGGTAATATACTCGTCTCCCACAAGAAGAAGAAGAAAAATAAAAAAGTCGAGACTGAATAATTTCACACCAGGCTTAATGACCCCATTATGGGTCTATAGCCTTAAAAAAAAAAAAAAAAAAAAAAAAGCTTCGGCCTTTTCCTGATAGCTTTTAGGATTTGTAGTCCTAGATTCTTGGACCGGGAGATTGACCTTATCAAAAGGCAACTTTAGAAATTGGCATACCCGTCCTGGTTCTTGGATCAAGCCCTTAGCAAGGCTAGAGTCAGCCACCTTAAAAAATCAGTTCCCACCACACAACCCTCTTTTTAAGACATTTAAAAAAAAAACCTATTGTAACTCCATCAGTTCTTCTTTTAAATTAATTGCCAACAAGAGTCTCACAGTTGCCTACTATTATCCTAACACGGTTCATAAACAAATTGTTAATGTTCATCAAACGTTAAAGGGAAATGAGTCCCCAGGAGTGTATAGCCTTCCTTGTAAAGATTGTGATTTAGTGTACCTTGGTTAAACCGGAAGGGATCTGAACACCAGGTTAATGGAGCACAAAAGTTTCATTAGGTATGCCTAGGAAAATTCCGCTGTGTGCAACACGTCAGTACAAAAAATCAGTCTTGACTGGGACAAAGCCCCCAAAAAAAAAAATTGTTTAAGTCCAACTAGTTTTAGAAGAAAAATTGTTGAATCAGCCTTAATCGGAGAATGTCCGAACTTAAACATCTCCAAAGGTCAATGGTCCCCAGACATAATCTCACGGCTAGCTGTGAGCCGCTTGATTAAGAATTATCATCCTCCTGACTTCGCTTCCAGCCCGCTTCCCTCCTGACCTCACACTTCCACCCACACATCCCCTCGCCTCTGACTCCGCCCTGCGTGACGGATTGTCCTGTTCTAGCCCTGCGTGTTCCCCTTCTACTCACATCTCAATTGTACTTTTGTCTCTGCAAATTATTGTAATCTGTACTTTCCTGAAGAGGGCTATAGCTATTGGCCGAAATATAGAAGTTACACTTTCTTCTAAAGTTTCCTTATATTCCGATTATGGGTTCTTCGTGATTGTTACATATATATACATATATATATATATATATATATATATATATATATATATATATATATTGTAACGTAATATTAGATATTACGTCATATGTGTAATTATTGTTATAGAATTGTGTTCCTTTGTATTACATAACTATGTTCATATTTCTTGTCTATGTATGTATTGTAACAATGTTAAGCAGTAACGCCCGTCCATTATATGTAATCTCGCCTACGTGCGGTGAGGTGCGCACTCTTGTAGAACAAACAGACAAGCGAAATCCTGAATAGTTCGGAGCGCACAGATTTGACAGTTACTAAATAAATAGATTGTTCAAGCGAGTCGAGGGTCCTAAAACTACCCATGTTGACGTGTTAACTTACCCTCCTCCCCTCCTTTCACTCACTCGCACACTCACCCGGAAGTATTCAGTTTCCGGTCCAATGGTATATAAGCGGTTGACACCACTCATTCCTTGTCATTTCCCACATATTGATCTCTTGATAAAAACTAGAAGGTTTAGATTCATGAGACGATTGGTGTGAAGTGATCACCCTTTTTGCCTACATTACGTGTCTGATATACATTGCATTACTTTACTTATATTTGTACTTATTACTTATTCTGATGCATGTTCCTGATCTCTTTGTACTTAGATAGTACCATATTGCATACTTATCTTGTGTTTCTTATTTGAACGATAATTTCCATAATCGTGTAACGGTCCCATTGACCCTACTGCCCATTCTCTTTTGTGTTGATTGCCTGTAAATATTTTCCATTAATAATTTCGTTTACTAGTTTTATCGCTAGTTTAATATTCCTTTCCTGGAATCTTCTTTGTTACCTTTACTTCTAGTCTTACGAATTATCTAGGCCCTGACCAGATAGTTCAGTCCTACAGTGGCTTCTAGAAGTGCGCTGGTTCTTAAGCACTTAGACGTTATACGTAACGTCTCTTCACATACCAGCAGCCCGTAACAAAGTGGCGACCCTTGCCAAGGATATTGGATCAGGTATTTAACACATTCTTATAGAGATGGATGATATAGTTCAAGAATTCGTTCAAAATCCCAAGGTAAGTTTCTTAAAGAAACAAACTAAAGACACTTTGATAGAAATAGGCAAGCACTTTGGAGTAGACATTGATACAAGTTTGCGAAAGAAAAAAATACTTCAGGAACTCGTTGAAAATCTGATCGAAGATGAGATCTTATCTCCAGAAGAGATTACAGCTATACAAATTCCTTCAAATAGGTTAGAAATGGAGGCACGACTAACCGAACTTAAGATTAAGGAGATTGAATTAAAGGTCAGGAGAGTAGAATTTGAGGAGGAAGCTAAATTGAAACAAATGCAAATTGAGGCAGAATTTAAAGCTAAAGAGGAGGAAACTAAACTGAAACAAATGCAAATTGAGGCAGAATTTAGAGCTAGAGAAGAGGAAGCTAAAGTGAAACAAATAGAAAGAGAGAACGAAACTAAAGTCAAATTGGCAGAGTTAGAATTAAAGAAGGCAGAAGTAGAAGCTAGGATTGTTGATAGACAACCCGTAGTTCAGGAAGGTCATATAGATATTTCCAAGTATGTAAAACTTTTACCCATATTTTCAGAAGGAGAGCCAGAAATTTTCTTTCTTCAGTGGGAAAAATTGGCGCAACAATTACAAATCCCTAAAGAAAATTGGCCATTAATCATTCAAACACAATTTAAGGGTAAGGCTCAGCAAATTTATACTTCTCTTTCAGAAGCAGAAAGCGAGTATGATAATATGAAAGCTTGTATTTTAAAAGCTTATGAACTAATACCAGAGGCCTATAGACAGAAATTCCGTAATTATAGGAAGACACCTCAGTTAACATACGTAGAATATGCGGCTCAACAAGAGAGGTTATTCAATAGGTGGTGTTTGGCTAGTGAAACGGACACCTTAGATAGACTTAAACAGTTGATTTTGTTGGAGCAGTTTAAGAATACCTTAGAGACAGATCTTAGGATTTTTATAGATGATCATGTTCCCGAAACTTTAACTAAAGCTGCTGTATTGGCTGATGAGTTCACACTAAATCATAAACCTAAGTCAAGACAAATGGAATCCCAAAAGTCAAAGTCACATATTCCAGATTCAACAAAATACTCTGATCCTTGGTCCCCAAAGAAACACTTTGAAAATCAGTCTAGCCCATCACATTTCAGTTACAGGTCTGATTTCAATCGATATCCTCCAAACCAACCTTGGCAAAGAATGGAAAGGTTTAAGACTAATCCCCCTGTAACTTGTTCATATTGTAAACAGGTTGGCCATCACATTTCTAATTGCAGAAAGAGACTGACACCCTCATTCTCCAATAAGACACCAACTCTTGTAAGTAATATAAAATCAGACGATTCAAAATCCTCTATTCAGGATGAACTACCAAAGAAGCCGGTATTGTCAAGTAATGTAGAACCCCCCTCATCAGATCATGATCCTTGTTTCAAACCATTTGTATCTTCAGGAACTATATCTCATAGTAGTAGTTCACAACAATATCCTATTTCCATACTCCGAGACACAGGAGCAAAGCAAAGTCTGATTTTAAATTCTGTCTTGCAGAATCTGGGTGAGTCATATGCAGGTTATGATATACTGATAGAAGGAGTTGGAGGAATTGTAAAATGTCCATTACATAATGTTTTCTTGCGGTCTGATTTAACAACCGGAATGGTTAAAGTAGCAGTAGTAGACTCTCTTCCCATAGTAGGAATATCCTTATTGTTGGCCAATGACATCGCTGGAAGCAAAGTCATTTCTCCCTTAATAACAAATAACCCTAAGACCTCAGTAGAACCTTCAGATAACTTACAGTTGTTTCCCGCTTGTGCTGTAACCAGATCTCAGTACAAGAAATCTGAAGAGGAGACCTATAATCTAGAATCCCTATTCTCCCAAACTGACCCATCTTCTTCTTCACCAGTTTCTCTATCTAGAGCAGAATTAATCAAAGAACAGAAGTCAGATCATTCTCTTAAAAATTTGTACGAGATTGTTTCATCTCCAGAAGAAGTTGAAAATATGTCACGAGGTTTCTATATAGAAAACGGAGTCCTAATGCGAAAATGGAGAGCATCCACCGCAACCGCTGACCAGCCATGGCAAGTAAGGAATCAAATAGTCCTCCCTCTTGGTTTCAGGAATAATGTTCTAAGATTGGCTCATGATACTCCCTTAGCAGGTCACTTAGGGGTAAGAAAGACCTTGTTCAACATAACCCAACATTTCCATTGGCCCACGGTTGTCAAAGATGTTGCCCAATATTGTAAAACATGTCATACATGTCAACTTGTAGGTAAGCCCAACCAGAAAATTGTAGAAGCTCCACTCCATCCCATTCCTGTAATGGAAGAGCCATTTAAAAAAGTTCTTATTGATTGTGTAGGACCTTTACCTCCTTCAAGTAAAGGAAATCAGTACATTCTCACAATCATGTGTATGAGCACTCGTTTTCCAGAAGCAATTCCTTTGAAAAATATTAAAGCTCAAAACATAATCAGAGAAATGTTGAAATATTTCACTATGGTAGGATTTCCTAAGAACATTCAAAGTGATCAAGGAAGTAATTTTCTTTCCAACAAGTTTAGAGAAACTCTTGTAACACTAGGTATAAATCATGTAACTTCCTCCGCCTATCATCCTCAATCACAAGGTGCTCTAGAGCGCTTTCACCAAACGCTCAAGACAATGTTAAGAATCTTCTGTGCTGAGAACACTCAAAATTGGGAAAACGGACTCCCCTTTTTGTTGTTCGCCACCCGAACAACAATTCAAGAAAGCCTTGGATTCAGCCCGTCAGAATTAGTCTTCGGTCATGAAGTCCGTGGTCCCCTAAAGATACTTCATGAACAATGGATGAAAGAAGAACCACCTGTTCCTTCTTTGAAATACGTGTCCCAGGTCACCGAGAAGTTGTTAGAAGCTTGGAAGTTGGCAAGAGAGAACTTGGCGAATGCTCAACGAGTAATGAAAGGTCGGTATGATAAAAATTCTAAACTTAGAACTTTCTCTCCAGGAGATCAAGTGTTACTTTATCTTCCCATACCAGGAGATCCATTGCAGGCTAAATACAAAGGACCCTATGAAGTCTTGTCCAGAGCCAGTGATCTCAACTACATAATCAAAACTCCAGACAGAAGAAAGAGTTTCCCGTCTGTCACAAATACCTTAAAACCTTATCATTCCAGAGATCCAATTCCAATTTGCAGCTCTACCACAATAAAATCGGAAGAGCCTCCTGATAACCTGCCTAATCCTCCTGAGATTCCCTTGGAAAACTCCCAGATACTACAAAATCTTCACTTATCTGAGAAAACAAGATGTAGCAGAACCATTGACTGACCTGTTGAGAAAAGACCACGACTTCGTGTGGACGCCTACCTGTGAGACGGCCTTCAAAAACCTGAAGTCCCTTCTCACTAACGCACCAGTTCTAAGGGCACCCGACTTCCAACGACCCTTTCTTCTGCAAGTCGACGTCAACGACACCTGTATCGGTGCCGCCCTCTTGCAAGAACACAACAAAGTTCTTCACACTATCGCCTACTACAGCAAGAAGCTGTCCCCTGCGCAAAAGAACTACTCCATACTTTCTAGAACGTAGCTTTTCAACAGAAAGTGAAAAGCTTTCCCAAACGGTGGAGGTGTAACGTAATATTAGATATTACGTCATATGTGTAATTATTGTTATAGAATTGTGTTCCTTTGTATTACATAACTATGTTCATATTTCTTGTCTATGTATGTATTGTAACAATGTTAAGCAGTAACGCCCGTCCATTATATGTAATCTCGCCTACGTGCGGTGAGGTGCGCACTCTTGTAGAACAAACAGACAAGCGAAATCCTGAATAGTTCGGAGCGCACAGATTTGACAGTTACTAAATAAATAGATTGTTCAAGCGAGTCGAGGGTCCTAAAACTACCCATGTTGACGTGTTAAGTTACCCTCCTCCCCTCCTTTCACTCACTCGCACACTCACCCGGAAGTATTCAGTTTCCGGTCCAATGGTATATAAGCGGTTGACACCGCTCATTCCTTGTCATTTCCCACATATTGATCTCTTGATAAAAACTAGAAGGTTTAGATTCATGAGACGATTGGTGTGAAGTGATCACCCTTTTTGCCTACATTACGTGTCTGATATACATTGCATTACTTTACTTATATTTGTACTTATTACTTATTCTGATGCATGTTCCTGATCTCTTTGTACTTAGATAGTACCATATTGCATACTTATCTTGTGTTTCTTATTTGAACGATAATTTCCATAATCGTGTAACGGTCCCATTGACCCTACTGCCCATTCTCTTTTGTGTTGATTGCCTGTAAATATTTTCCATTAATAATTTCGTTTACTAGTTTTATCGCTAGTTTAATATTCCTTTCCTGGAATCTTCTTTGTTACCTTTACTTCTAGTCTTACGAATTATCTAGGCCCTGACCAGATAGTTCAGTCCTACAGTGGCTTCTAGAAGTGCGCTGGTTCTTAAGCACTTAGACGTTATACGTAACGTCTCTTCACATACCAGCAGCCCGTAACAATATATATATATATATATATATATATATATATACACATATATACACGCATATATATGTATATATATATATATATATATATATATATATGTATATATATGTACATACATACATATACCAAGGCTTTTCCCCCCTTACAAGGGAGGTAGCCAAAAAGGAAAAGGCATAAAATCATTCCCACCCATTCCATCCCTGAATACACTCCACACCCCTCCACCCTCACTTTCATCTCAGCACCTATATATGTACTATGCTCAAAATATTACCTAGTTATCATTTCGTATACGTCATGCATACTTAGGTGTGTTCGATTGCTTACTTGAAGCAAGTAATAAGACTTGGTCGTAACCCCCCGTCCACTTGCCCGCGATCACCAACCAGTTCTTGGTGACGTCACGACGAGGCGAAAAGGCACCTCGCGGGTCAGCGGGCATTAGATTATTTCATTATTTCATTTATCAATATACGAATCAACAAAAATCACTTCTAAACCAGACAACATAATATACAGCAAGTATGCAAATTTTTGTTTTGTTTTGCGTATTACATATACTTTTAATGAAGTACTTATTTTTTTATTATAGCCATCAGGAAATATATAAAAAATACACTAGCATAAAAATATAGTATTGCTAAGGATACTATTTTACTCTTACTACAACTAATAGACTTCATTATTGCTACTCTACCACTACATTGCTACTACTACAACTACTACTATTACTACAACTATTACTACTACCGCTACAACTATAACTACAACTACTACTACTAGTACTACTACTACTACTACTAATAGTAGTAGTAGTACTGCCAATATTAGTATTTGTAGTACTACTTCTACCACTAGCACTACTATAGTCTTGTTATTCTTTGTGGCAATATCAATCTGTGTCGTAAGCAAGTCTGTTGCCGAGAGTGGACCTGCCCCGTGGAGGAGCAAGAAGTTTGGCGAAGAAGACTTGAGGGCACACACAAGAGGAGCATCGTCCCTCCAGGGGATAAGACGCCGAAGCATCGTCCCTAAGGAGAAGAATGGCTTGGGCAGCCATACAGGGACCGGCGCCCCCCTAGACTCTTGAGGACACAGACAAGAAGAGTGTCCCTCGAGGGGATAAGGCGCCGAAGCATCGTCCCTAAGAAGAAGAATGGCTTTGGCAGCCATACAGGGACCGGCGCGCCCCCACTCGACTCCAGGACTCCTCATACGTGCTGAGGAAAGGCGCTTAGTGTAATATGCACTTGATTACAACGGGCTAATTTCCATGCCACAAGGTCAGTGAAGGGACCTGAGCATGATGTTTATGGGCTTTTTCTTCAAAGGGCTTCGACACAGACTTTGAAAAGTCCTATGGGCTCTAAAAAGAATTTATGGGCTTTATGAATGCGTTTCGTTATATGGGCTCGAAACAGAACATTTGTGTTTTAAGAAGATAATTTGGGCACTGAAAACATCTGGGCTTTTTAAATGGGCTTCGTGAACCTGGAGCATCTTCACATGGGCTAAAGAAAAGAAGTTTTCGGTTGCAGGCCACCAAGAGCCTTAAGCCAACACATTGTAAGAAACTATTTGGGCTTCATTGGGCTATCCCTCAGCTGAATAAAATCCTTTGAGCTTATAATTAGAAAGAAAGAGCCCTTGAGAGTCAAGAAAATAAGCGTGAGTCCAGTCTGTAGGGGCGTCACAGTTGTTCCTAGAATGATAGAAATTCCGAACTAGAATTCTAGATCGTAGCTGTGAATATATATTATATGCAGTTGTGGATGTCAACAGGGGATTTTATTCAACAAAGAAACACACACACCAT
>NC_134793.1:7028808-7038808 GCF_046742065.1 Oratosquilla oratoria
TACAGTTACTATGAATTGAATGTATGTCATCATACGAACTCCATAGAAATTGTCAGTCAAATTGGCGCACTTGTTATTTGCTTATAGTATTTTTGCGCGATTGATTAGTTACATTAGTATATAGATGGTTGCAGGACGGTTGAGGTTTGTATTATGCGAATTATTAGTTTGTGCAAATATTTAAATGCAGAATCGTAAAGAGCAATGCAACAACAGTCTTGCCTGCATACAAGTGACGAGTTTAGCTCATAGTTGTCTACTTGACTAACTAGTGATTGGTTGTGAAAGTTTGGATTATTGCACCATTACAGGCAGTGGTAATTAGTTTGATGTATATAGTTTTCTAACTTCAAAATGTTTTCATGTATATGCTGTGTAATATAATTCGAATCTAGTAGTTTTTTGTTAAATGTAGTAGTTTTTGGCAAGCTGTCTAGGTTTTTTAATTTTCCAGAGTGGCAACACTGGTCCAGTGTGCTACTAGCAATGGAGGTATTAAGGTTGTGTTACTCCGTCTTTCCCGCGTGGCTGCATTTAGAAGTGGATTGCATTTGTTTACATAGGTTCTTGCTGATTTGACCTACAGGAGCAGTACAAGAACTTAATTATTTTAAGATCGGAAGAAAGATTAGTGTGGCTGTTCATGACAGAAAATTTCAGTGAGTGCAGACTGTCTGTGACTGTCGAAAACACGCCCACGTTGTGTAGCCCACTGATCTGCCGTGCATTCAAGAAGGGCATTAGTGTACCACTGGGTAAGACACTTCATCCCAACAATGGTTTGAGGTCGTATGGTCAGTTCGCCGAAGCTGTGCGCTTAGCAATTAACTATGACATCCCGTTTGACAAAAATATTGAGATTATTGTCACTCTTATTCAAACCCACACATCAGCCTGTGTAAACAACGAGAGTGAGAAGAAGCTGGTATTTTTGACACGTCAGTTGGAACTTTTATCACAGAAACAGTTTTCCATAAATGATTATTGTTTTGCTCTTGAATTATACCCCAAGTGTAGTTATGAACAGCTCAGAGACTTTTTGGTGCTGCTAAGGAAACGCAAGCTGCAGTACATCACTTCATCTATTGACAAAGATCAGGTGATGAGGGAAACATTTGCCAAAGTGAAGACACTGCAGCAGAAGAATGTATTTCTCTTGATAGATGAAGTATAGATTCGGCCAACTGTTGCATTTTTCTGGTGGGTTCTGAGTGGCATGGCAGTGAACAAGCCAGACTGCAAGGCCACTTCTATGCTATGTATTATGATGAAGTCGCTGCACAGAGGACCTAGTATTATGATTTCTATGACAACCGTCCACAAGCTAACAGCAGCATACCAGCTTGAGCGTGTGAAGGAGGTGGCAGCTGCTGTTGAGAGGGCAGGTGGGCGTGTCATCGGGTCTATCACAAACAACCACAAGATAAGCCAGCAGTACTGTAAGCTGTTTGATTTTCCGGGTGATTGCCGTGGCACAGCTAAGCATCCTCTTGACAAAGATCGTGTCTGGTTTCTCTTTTTTGACACAGTGCATCTTCTGAAGTGCATCTGCAACAACTGGATCAGTGAGAAGTGCCAGAAGATCAGTCTTGATAATAAAACAACAGCATCATTTGCTGACGTCAAGGAACTGTACGAGTCAGAGAAAGGCAGTATTCTGAAGACTACTCCCCTCACTAAATTTGCTGTCAACCCCTCACGACTTCAACTACAAAATGTGCAGCATGTCTTGAAGGTCTTCAATGAAAAGGTTGTGGCTTCATTGAAGCTCAGAGGATGTCATGACACTGCTAAGTTCATCCAAATCATCCTCAACTGGTGGAATTTAGTGAATGTATCTGGGAAGGGGCAAGATCAGCGCATGAACGATCCATATCGAGCTGTTCAGGATCCCCAGTCAACCAGCCTGCAGACTTTCCTGTTGATTTTCCAAGAGGCTTCTTCAGGACATGGAGCAAATCGAATCAAGTGTTTCACCCATGACACCAAGAATGAACTAGTGCAGACTATGCAGGGACTGACTGCCGTTTGCCGCTACTTGTTCAGAAACGCTGACTTCCATTATGTCCTGCTGCGTGAGATCCAGAGTGACCGGCTTGAGAGGGAGTTCTCAGTCTACCGTCAATCAACTGGCTCACGAGATATGGTGCCGTAAACCTCCAGTCCATCGATGTCCACCCTGTGTTGAAGGAACATACCTGCTTGGGGACTGCAATTGACTTAGAGGATGCAGCCTCTATTGAGAGGTGCACCACAGATGTGACACTGACTGTGAATGAAGAGAGCAGTACGGCCTATGTGGCGGGGTGGCTTGAAACGAAGTGCGCGGACGATGTGGTCTTCAGCGCCGAGGAACCTCTTGTGACCAGTGACGTTAAGGACTTTATCGAGACAGTGTCCAGAGGTTCCCTGACAACTCCACATGTGTGCACTTTTGATCTTGTCAGATGTGGACTGTGTTTCATCAAGGAAGCCCGTCACCGTTCCTGCTGCCAGAAAAGACTGATGGAGATCTTGTCGACACTGGCCAGCTTCAGTGGGATTGACATTGACTGTCCCAAGATGTTCCATCGTCTGGCAAATGTTCTTCTGAATGGAATCCACAACCTAGAGAAAGACCAGCAGAAGAATGCAGTCCTTCTCCAGACCTCTGTAAAGAAGGCCCGGCTCGCTGATTAATCACTGCAGTCTGGTAAGCTTTTGCTTCTATGTCTGTTTATTTGTGTGAATGTTTGTTTGTTTGCAATCACAAAGGTTTAACTATAATCCATTTTGTAAAAAGGTTTAACTATAATCCATTTTGTAAAATGTAAAACAACAGCAACTTGGGTTCCTTTAAAGTTTCCACTAACCTCATACAATAATACATCTTAAGTCTGGGAGGTGGGTGATACCACCGATTAATCGGAGATTGGAGGAGAAAAAGCCCAGTGTGATAGTCACTTCAGTCGAGTGATGGGGAGGAGGATCGACTCTGAAAGAATTCTATGTTTTAAGTGAACGAATCAGTAATGAATCCAAAAAGCACAATCATTAATTAAAGCCTTAGAACTCAGCCCTTCTCGCTTGCTTCCCTTCCCCACTTCTTCCCACCTTACCTCCCTCCTTATCTCCCGTTCTCCGTTTATCCCCCCCTTCGTCTCTTCTTCCCTCCTTTCCTCCTTCTTCATCTCCCAACCTCTATCTCTCCTCTCCGTCTCTTCTCCCCTCCTTCCCTCCGTCTCTCCTACCCTCTTTCCCTCTTTCCCTTTTTCCCTCCTTCTCTCCCTTCCCCTTTCCCGTCTTGTTGCGTTTTGTCGACATTTTCAAAGCGAAAGCATCTCCACGGCGCCCCCTTAATTTGAAGCACAGCGAGGCGGCTGTATCCTGTTTATTCGTTAATTGATTAGAAAACGAAATTCAAATTAGTCGTTAGACGAACACACATGTATAGGCTGACACATCAACAAGAAGGGATATATTAATCAAAAATTTTTTCTTATTCATTGGCATTAGAAAACCAACTCATTAATAGATAAGGTTAATAAAAAACAACAACGTCAATTTTAAACAAACGGGGGGATTATATATATATATACATACATACATATATATATATACTGTATATATATACATATATATATATATATATATATATGTACATACATACATACATATACCAAGGCTTTTTCCCCCTTCCAAGGGAGGTAGCCACAAAGGGAAAGGCATAAAAACACTCCCACCCATTTCATCCCTAAATACACTCCACACCCCTCCCACCCTTCCTCTCATCTGAGCACCTCCTGGATGACGGGTCATCCCTGAACCCTGCCCACCGCCCTGGGTCAGAAGCAGTGTCGCAAGACACAGTACATCCACAGCAAGGCCGCTTCATTTAATCGGCGACCCCCCCTCTCCGTCCCCCTTTGCATATAAGGAGAGGACGGGGAGAAATCCCTTCGGGCTGCGTCAAAATTTACTCACACATACTACCCCCCCCCCGCCCATTCCTCCTCATGCAGTCACAACATCATCCATATACAACCATTCTCCACTCACCTCTGTCTTCCGTCCTCTCCCTTCCTTCCTCAACAGACATTCCCCTCTTCCCCAAAGCCCCCTTCACCCCATCCATCCACCTCATCCTAGGACGTCCCCTCATGTTCACTCCCTCCACATCTGCCTTCCATACCTCTTTTACTAGTCTTTCTTCACTCATTCTTTCTATGTGTCCAAACCATCCTAATATTCTTTCATCAACCCTCTCTCCCAAATCCTTTTTCACCCCTGTTCTCCTCCTCACCTCCTCATTTCTCACTCTATCTAGCCTAGTAACCCCCACCATACTTCTCAGACACCTCATCTCAAACACATTCAAACTCCTTCTCTCTTCTTCTCTTATGTTCCACGTTTCTGCCCCATACAGTGCTGTTGGCACAATCACTCCTTCATACAGTCTCCTCTTCGCATCCATTCCCAAATGTCTATTTCTCATTACACTCTTTAAACCACCAAGGCATTTACTCGCTTCTCTCAATCTACATTCTACCTCCACCTTCACTCCACCTTTTCCTGCTACACTTGCACCCAAGTATCTAAAACTATCCACTTCCTCCAGTCGCTCTCCCTTAATGTTCACTTCCAGTCTACTGCCACTTTCACCCCTTGTACATCTCATCACCTTACTTTTACCCACATTTATCTTTAGCTTTCTTCTATCACATACTCTCCCAAACTCTGCCACCAGCTTCCTCAATCCCTCCTCTGACCCTGCCACAAGCGCAGTGTCGTCCGCAAACAACAGCTGGCTCACCTCCCACTTTTCTCCATTTTCTTTAACCATCTCCAATCCCTGACTCACTACCCTAGCATTCACCTCTCGCACCACCCCATCCATGTATAAGTTGAACAGCCAGGGCGACATAACGCATCCTTGACGAAGTCCCACCTTTACTTCAAACCACTCACTCTCTCCATTTCCAATCCTAACACATGCTCTACTACTCACATAAAAACTCTTGACAGCTCCCAAAAGCTTTCCTCCTATCCCATAAATCTGCATAACCTCCCACAGTGCCTTTCTGTCTACCCTATCATAAGCCTTTTCCAGATCCATAAAAGCCCAAAAAACATCCTTCCCCTTTCCTATAGCTTTCTCACATATCTGTCTTACCACAAAGATCTGATCTACACAACCTCTACCCGTCCTAAATCCACACTGTTCCTCACCAACTACTCCTTCTGTTCCTCTCCTAAACCTCTCAATTAAGATTCTCCCATAAGCCTTCCCTACTACACTCAACAGGCTAATCCCTCTGAAATTACTACATTCACACTTGTCCCCTTTTCCCTTGTAAAGAGGAACTATACAGGCACTACTCCAGTCCTCCGGTACTCTACCCTCTCTCCAGCAAACATTAAATAATCTCACCAACCAGTCCACCATCACTGAACCTCCCTTTTTCAGACATTCTGCATGACATCCATCCAGACCAGGTGCCTTACCTGCTTTCATCATCTTTACAACTGCCTTCACCTCATCCTTCCTTATTTCTCCTCCATTCTCCTCACTCATCACGCTCATTTTCTTCGTATTTCCCACTGCAGCTATCTTTCCTTCCCTATCCTCCTTCACATTCAGCAACTCCCTAAAATATTCTGCCCATCTTCCCCTCACTGCCATCTCTTCCATTATCAACTCTCCATCTGTACCTTTTACCTTTTCTTCCCTACTTGATTCGCCTCCTCTTCCTCTCTTAATTTCTTTCCAAAAACATCTTTTTATTACTTTCAAAAATTTTCTGTCATACTCCTACCCCATTTCACATCTGCTCTCCTCTTTGCCTCCTTTACCTTTTGCTTTACTTCTCTTTTCTTTTCTTTGTACGTCTCATATGACTCCCCTGTCCTCTTTTGTAACCAATCTATGAATGCTCGCTTCTTCTCTTCTACAACCTTCTTTGTTTCCTCATCCCACCATTCACTACCCTTTCTTCTATTTCCCCCTGTCCTTCTTGTTCCACACACCATCCTTGCACACTTTAAGACTCCCTCCTTGAACCATCCCCATTCCTCCTCCACACCCATCTCTGCTCTATCCTTTACTCCCTCCCACTCCTCCTTCAGCTTCTTTTCGTACTCCTTCTCCTTTTCCTTTTCATTCAAGGAGTTCACTCTAAGAACCTCCCTACCTTTTGTCCCTTTCCTCCTTCTCCATCTATCCTCCACTCTCAGCTTACCTTCCACCAAAAAATGATCTGATATTCCCCCACCCTCTCCCCTTAGCACATGTACATCCTTAACTCTTCCTATCATAATCCTATTTACCACTACATAATCCATTAGCGCTCTATCTACCACCCTTCCCTCCACCACCCTCTCCCATGTGTACTTATGCTTGACTTTCTTCCGAAACACTGTATTTGCTATCATCAACTCTCTTTCTAGACACATTTCCACCATCAACTCTCCACTACGATTCTTTCCTGGAACTCCACACTTCCCAACCACTCCATCGATTGGACCATTTCCCACTCTAGCATTAAGGTCTCCCAGTACTATTACATTGACATTTCTTCCTAAACCCTCTATGCACTCATTTAAATCTATCCAAAAGGCCTCCCTTTCTTCCATGCTCTTCTCACTGCCCGGCCCATATGCACTTACAAAGACCCACATCTCCTTTCCCAGTTTCACCTTCATCCACATTATCCTTGAGGAAACCTCCTTCCACTCCACTACCCCTTTACCTATCTCCTCACTTACTAGAATAGCCACCCCTTCCCTCCCTCGCCCTCTCTTCACTCCTGATAACCTCCCACTTACACTCCCAAACATACACTCACCCTTCCCTTTCAACTTAGTTTCACTCAAAGCCAACACATCCAACTTTCTTCTCACAAACATACTACCTATCTCTTCCCTTTTACTCTCATCTGTACCACATCCACGCACATTAAAAGACCCAAACCTTAGGGTGCTGGCCCGAGGCCCGCCAGCACCCCTTATGCCTTCACTTTTGTCTTTAGGATGTGTGCCCCGTGGGGCTACAGGGAGAAGGATGCCTAGTCCCTCTCCCCGTCCCTTTCTTCTCGCCTCTTACGATCCAAGTGGGAAAACTTGGTGGCAGTATTCTTTTCCCCCACCACAGGGAAATTCCCCCAATCAGAAAGAGAATACTCAGAGAAATGGTACAGGACAGCAACAAGGGGTTGGGGGACAGCATAACGGAGGGACAGTCGTAGTATAAAAGTGTCATCATTTCTCTATGAACAGAATTTCTTCTATCATAGACAAAATTATGTGTGGCTCTGGTCCGTAGGGGCGCCCCATATAGACCCTAAAGTATCGACTGCATGCTACTTTGCCACAATAACAAGCAGCCAATACCCCAGACGGGTATATATATACAGTATATATATCTGTATATATATATATACATATATATATATATATATATATATTTATATGTATATATATAATATATGTGTATATTTGTGTATGTATATACAGTATATATATATATATATATATATATATATATATATATAAATATATATATATATATATATATATATATATATATATATACTATGCTCAAAACATTGCCTAGTTGTCATTTCGCATACGTCATGCATACTTAGACGTGTTCGATTGCTTACTTGAACCAAGTAATAAGACTTGGTCGTTAACTCCCCGTCCACTTGCCCGCGACCACCAACCAGCTTGGTGACGTCACGACGAGGCGAAAAGGCTGCTCGCGGGTCAGCGGGCATTACATTATTTCATTATTTCATTTATCAATATATGAAGCAACAAAAGTCACTTCTAAACCAGACACCATAAAATACTGGAAATATGCAAATTTTTGTTTTGTTTTGCGTATCACATATACGTTTAATTAAGTACTTACTTTTTTATTATAGTCATCAGTAAATATACAAAAAAAAACACTAGCATAAAGATATAGTATTGCTAATGATACTATTTTACTCTTTCTACAAATAATATACTTCATTACTGCTACAATACCACTACATTGCTACAACTACAACTACTACTATTACTACAACTATTACTACTACCACTACAATTATAACTACAACTACTATTACTACTACTACTACTACTACTACTACTACTACTACTACTACTACTACTACTACTACTACTACTACTACTACTACTACTACTACTACTGCTACTACTACTACTACTACTACTAGTAGTGAGAGTAGTATTAGTACTGCCAATATTAGTATTTGTACTACTTCTACTACCACTAGTACTACTAGTCCTGTTACTCTTTGTGGCACTATCAATCTGTGTCGTGAGCAAGTTTGTTGCCGAGAGTGGACCTGCCCCGCGGAGGAGCAAGAAGTTGGGCGAAGAAGATTTTAGGGCTAGTTAGACAAGAGGAGCGTCCCTCCAGGGGATAAGACGCCGAAGCATCGTCCCTAAGGAGAAGAATGGCTTGGGCAGCCATACAGGGACCGGCGACCCCCAATCGACTCCAGGACTCCTCATTCGGGCTGAGGAAATGCGCTCAGTATATGCGCTTGATTTGAACGGGCTAATTCCCATGCCACAAGGTCAGTCAAGAGACCTGATCATGATGTTTATGAGATTTTTCTGCAAAGGGCTTCGACAAAAACGTTGAAAAACTCTTATGGGCTTTAAAAAATAGATTTTGGGCTTTATGAATGCGCTTCGTTATATGGGCTCAAAACAGAACATTTGTGCTTTGAGAAGATAATTTGGGCACTGAAAACATCTGGGCTTTTTAAATGGGCATCGTGAATCTGGAGCATTTTCACATGGGCTAAAGAAAAGAAGCTTTCAGTTGCAGGCCACCAAGAGCCTTAAGCCAACACATCGTTAGAAACTATTTGGGCTTCATTGGGCTATCCCTCAGCTGAATAAAATCCTTCGAGTTTACAATCAGAAAGAAAGAGCCCTTGAGAGTCGAGAAAATAAGCGTGAGTCCAGTCCGTAGGGGCGTCACAGTTGTTCCTGAAGTGATAGAAATTCCGAAATAGAATTTTAGATCGTAGCTGTGAATATATATCATATGCAGTTGTGGATGTCGCCAGGGGATTTTATTCAACAAAGGAACACACACACCATTTATAACGATGGGGCACATTACTGCTTTAATTTTTGTTCAGACCGCGACTGAGGACCTGAGAAGAGCTGCAGAAGATCCACCGAAGCGACAGGGCACAGGAGCCTCGCTGGGATCCGACGCCCAACGGACTTCTGATCGTCCGTTCTTCGAGGAAGGCTCCGTCAGCGCGGCCCGACCAACTGTGGGCAAAAGGACGTGTATATAGAAAACAGAATAGAAAAACCCGACACTGTCGAGAAAAAAAAATAAGATAAAAAATAACGAAAACTAAGAAAATGTTGAGTAAAAAAAAAAAAAAAATCCATCAGCTGAACAAAATCGTCTGGCGACTGTACGGAGTATGAATAGAAAATTATTCCCGACGTTTACGGGTTCCATAATTTAAGAAAAAAAAATGATGACAACCTCCTTTTTTCTCTTGGGCCTCATTTTTCTTTAGACGAGTCTGTCTATATAGTTTGACCAAATCCTCCATCAGGTTTGTTGCTCTCGAGGCGATTCTGTCTGACGATAATATTCTTAAAAAAGATCTTTCATTATACAAATCTTATATAGATCCTTGTAAGGGAAAGATTTACATAAAGAAATCATTTTTTTAAGAATTATTTCCTTATATAAATCTTTTCCTTCCAAGTATTCATATTAAATTTGTAAAAGGAAAGACTTTTTTTTTTTTTTTAATACCACCGTCCTCCTCATCAGGCTCCTCCATGACGTCACACTTAGGTCACGTGTAGCCATGACGTCACATTTAGATCACGTGATCCCCATGACGTCACATGGTCGTGCAGGACATCCATCGACATGCGTAATATTAATGGGAGACAGCTTTTCCCAACTACATCTTCAGCAAATGTAACCATCATTACCACAGGATTACGGACTTTCAAATTC
>NC_134793.1:7041308-7048808 GCF_046742065.1 Oratosquilla oratoria
CCCCTCCACCCTCCCTCTCATCTTAGCACCTACATATGTACTATGCTCAAAACATTACCTAGTTATCATTTCGTATACGTCATGCATACTTGGGCGTGTTCGATTGTTTACTTGAAGCAAGTAATAAGACTTGGTCGTAACCCCCTCTCCACTTGCCCGCGACCACCAACCAGTTCTTGGTAACGTCACGACGATGCGAAAAGGCAGCTCGCGGGTCAGCGCGCATTAGATTATTTCATTATTTCATTTATCAATATATGAAGCAACAAAAATCACTTCTAAACCAGACACCATAATGTACAGCAAATATGCAAACTTTTGTTTTGTTTTGCGTATTACATATACTTTTAATTAAGTACTTACTTTTTTATTATACCCATCAGTAAATATACAAAAAATATACTAGCATAAATATATCGTATTGCTAATGATACTATTTCACTTTTACTACAAATAATAGATATCATTATTGCTACTATACCACTACATTGCTACTACTACTACAACTACTACTATTACTACAACTATTACTAATACCACTACAACTATAACTACAACTACTACTACTAGTACTACTACTACTACTACTCTACTACTACTAGTAGTAGTAGTATTAGTACTGCCAATATTAGTACTTGTACTACTTTTACTACCATTAGTACTACTATATTCCTGTTACTTTTTGTGGCACTCAATCTGTGCCGTGAGCAAGTTTGTTGCCGAGAGTGGACCTGCCCCGTGGAGGAGCAAGAAGTTGGGCGAAGAAGATCTGAGGGCTAGTTAGACAAGAGGAGCGTCCCTCCAGGGGATAAGGCGCCGGAGCATCGTCCCTAAGAAAAAGAATGGCTTGGGCAGCCATACAGGGACCGGCGCCCCCCCACTCGACTCCAGGATTCCTCAACCGGACAGAGGAAATGCGCTCAGTATAATATGCGCTTTATTTCAACGGGCTAATTCCCATGCTACAAGGTCAGTGAAGAGACCTGAGCATGATGTTTATGGGCTTTTTCTTCAAAGGGCTTCGACACAGACGTTGAAAAGTCCTATGGGCTGTAAAAAAGAACTTCTGGGTTCTATGAATGCGCTTCGCTATATGGGCTCGAAACAGAACATTTGTGTTATGAGAAGATAATTTGGGCACTGAAAACGTATGGGCTTTTTAAATGGGCTTCGTGAATCTGGAGCATCTTCACATGGGCTAAAGAAAAGAAGCTTTCGATTGCAGGCCACCGAGAGCTTTAAGCCAACACATCGTTAGAAACTATTTGGGCTTCATTGGGCTATCCCTCAGCTGAATAAAATCCTTTAAGTTTATAATTAGAAAGAAAGAGCCCTTGAGAGTCAAGAAAATAAGCGTGAGGCATCACAGTTGTTCCTAAAATGATAGAAAATCCGAACTAGAATTTTAGATTGTAGCTGTGAATGTATACTATATGCAGTTTTGGATGTCGCCAGAGGATTTTATTCAACAAAGGAACATCCACACCATTTATAACGATGGCGCACATTACTGCTTTGATTTTTGTTCAGACCGCGACCGAGGACCTGAGAAGAGCTGCAGAGGATCGACCGAAGCGACAGGGCACAGAAGCCTCGCTGGGCTCCGACGCTCAAGGGACTTCGGATCGTCCGTTCTTCGAGGAAGGATCCGTCGGCGCGGCCCGACCAACTGTGGGCAAAAGGACGCGTATATAGAAAACAAAATAGAAAAACCCGACACTGTAAAAAAAAAAAAAAAAAAATTATAAATAAAAATAAAATAACGAAAACTAAGAAACTGTCAAGTAAAAAAAAAAAAAAAAAAAAAAAAAATCTATCAGCTGAACAAAATCGCCTGGCGACTGTCCGGAGTATAGACAGAAAATTATTCCCGACGTTTACGGGTTCCATAATTAAAAAAAAAAAAAAAAAAAAAAAAAAATGATGACAACCTCATTTTTTCTCTTGGGTCTCATTTTTCTTTAGACGAGTCTGTCTATATAGTTTGACCAAAGCCTCCATCAGGTTTGTTACTCTCGTGGCGATTCTGTCTGACGGTAATATTCTTAAAAAAAATCTTTCCTTATATAAATCTTATATAAATCCTTGGAAGGGAAAGATTTATATAAAGAAATCTATTTTCTAAGAATTCTTATAAAATTTGTTAAAGGAGAGACATTTTCTTTTTAAGAATACCACCATCAGCCTCATCAGACGCGTAGCCATGACGTCACATTTATATCACGAGATATGACGTCACATGGTCGTGCAGGACATCCATCGACACGCTTAGTATTAATGGGACACAGCTTTTCCCGCCTACTTCTTCAGGAAATCTAGCCATCGTTACCACAGATTACCGTCTTTCAAAGTCGTCTCTGGACACAAGGGCACTCACATGCAGATTTATATATGTATATATATATATATATATATGTATATATATATATATATATATATATATATATGTATGTATATACATAAATATATGTGTGCGTGTTTATATATATATATATATATATATATATATACAGTATATATATATATATATATAAATTAACACTCGCACACATATATATATATATATACATACATACATACATACATACATATGTATATATATATATATATATATATATGTATATATATAAATATGAATATATATATATACATATATATATATATATATATATATATATATATATACATGTATATATATGAAAGCGTATATAAGTAAATTTAGGGAGCAGGTTTTCTTGAATAAATTTTCTATTAATTAATACAGCATACTCAGCACTGGAAATCTTCTTCCTTAAACGTTCTATCTTTCTGTGTGGAACGCTGGAGCTGTTAGGGGCATCGCACGGAGCGCCATGAAGAAATTAAAGCCAAAAGTACCTATCCTAGTTTATTTTGTATACACTGTATATATAATCATGATTTGTAGATTCAAAAATAAGATTACCAGAAGATGCCTAAAGCATAGGCGAAACGTTGTAAGTAATGAATTTTTTTTTATTTCCAAAATCACTATGTTTTCATTTGGTGATATTGTGTTCTCCCTTCCTCTCACAGAAAGGAAAATTGCGAGAAGGATAGAAAGTTTAAGGAAGAAGATTTCCAGTGCTGAGTATGCTGTATTATTTAATTAAAAATGTCTCAAAAAAACCTGCTCCCTAAATTCACACATATATATATATATATATATATATCTATATATATATATGTATATACATACGTATGTATATATATATATATATATATATATATATATATATATATATATATATATATATATATATATACTATAATAAAGTAGCTTCTGTCTGTCTGTTTGTTTGTTCACGAGCTCCTCCTAGGGTTTTGGAGATAGACCCCATAATCATATATATTCTGATACCCTATCACTCCAGGTACTTGGATAACTATATTTCATTAAAAAAAAAATGACATTTTGGCTAAGCTTAAGGATTAAACGGGTATGGTGGGGTAACACGCCACTACTGTAGTGTCCATTTAACACGATTGGCATTTTGTGAAAAAAATTACTATGATTAAACAAACCATTGTATGTGTTCATAAATATTATCTATATTTGTGAAATTAATGTTGCCACAAACTATGATAGCCTTTGCAAAGAGAAATCATGTAAATGTAAATTTATTGTATAATATTATAATATTGGTTATTTTTTTTTTTTTTCGTGGGCGGTAATATACTCGTCTCCCACAAGAGAGGGAGAAAAAAAAAAAAAAAAGCGTAGAGACTGAATAATCTCACACCAGGCTTAACGACCCCGTTATGGGCCAACAGCGTAAAAAAAAAAAAAAAATCCCTAGATAATGAAAGATTAATTCAATTCTTCACTTACGGCCGAATATATCTTATTTCCAAAGGGCGTCTCCCTCCTCGAACTTTTTTTTTTTTTTTTCTTACTTAACATTTTATTTGTGTTACCTTTTCCATTGAGTTATATTGATACGTGTAACTTTTCTCCACAAATTCTATCAAAATTAAAATGATCATCATTTGCCCGCAGCACCGCGCGGGTAATTTGGCTAGTATATATATATATATATATATATATATATATATATATATATATATATATATATATATATATATATATATACTTGGGCAAGATTCCTGAATGCGTCTTCACTCATGAAATGAATTAGTGTTGAGACCAGGGACCTTCTCCAAATATCATAGGGCCGAGAGCTTGGGGGGGGGGGGGGGGATGGATCTAAAGTATCCTCAGAGCGTTATCACACTGGAGTACTTTTCCTCCGACCGTTGGAACAAATTTGCAGCCGGAAGCTTTCGGGAAGGAGTCTGATATGTTGGGGGTAAGTGTATTTCCTTCAGCATATCAAATGACATTCTATGTAAAATGTTGAGAAAAGAAAATAGGTTGTTATAGTGATGTTAGGACGGGAAAAATTTTGGGAGTTAGGTGGTACCGCCGATTAATCGGGAGGTTTGAGGAGAATAGCCCATTGTGACAGCCACTTCAGTCGAGGGATGGGGAGGAGGATCGACTGTGAAAGAAATCTATTTTTTAAGTGAACGAATCTGTAATGAAACCAAAAAGCACAATCATTAATTAAAGCCTTAGAGCTCAGCCCTTCTCGCTTGCTTCCCTTACCCACTCCTTCCCGCCTTCCCTCCCTCCTTATCTCCCGTCCTCCGTTTATCCTCTCCTCCGTCTCTCCTTCCCCCCTTCCCTCCTTCTTCATCTCCCATCCTCTGTCTCTCCTCTCCGTCTCTTCTTCCCTCCTTCCCTCCGTCTCTCCTACCCTCTTTCCCTCCTTCCCTACGTCTTTCCTTCCCCTTACCCGTCTTGTCGCGTTTTGTCGACATTCTCAAAGCGAAAGCATCTTCATGTCGCCCCCTTAATTTGAAGCTCAGTGAGGCGACTGTATCCTGTTTATTCATTAATCGATTAGAAAACGAAATTCAAATTAGTCGTTAGATGAACCCACATGGATACACTGACACATCAACAAGAAGGAATATATTAATCACAGAAATTTATTATTCATTGGCATTAGAAAACCAACCCATTAATCAATAAGGTTAATAAAAAAACGTCAATTTTAAACAAACAGGGGGATTATATATATATATATATATATATAATATATATATATGCATATATACATATATACATATATACATATATATTATATATATACATCTATATATACACACACACACACACATACATATATATGTATATACACATATATATATATATATATATACATATAAATATATGTATATATATATATATATATATATATATATATATATATATATATGCAGAAAAAAAACCCACTGGTAAATAAGAAGCTTAGTCCGAACGTTTTCGTCTATTCAAAGACATTATCAAGCATCTTCACGTATTCCTTGATAATGTCTTAAGTAGACGAAAACGTTCGGACTAAGCTTCTTATTTACAAGTGTTTTTTCCGCATATTATTCTCACGTGTGCCTTGTGAATTACTGTAAAGTATATGTATATATATACATATATATATATGTATATATATATGTATATATATATATATATATATATATGTTGAGGTGTGAAGACAGAATGAGTGGTAGGGTGGTGAGTTTAAACACCAAGAATCCGTTGAAGTTTTATTTCTGACGTTTCGTCCAACTAGGACTTCTTCAGAGTGTACACAAATAGAACAATGACAACTTATATACCCGCACAGCTCACCCCGTTCCCCCTCGGTCAATGCTGCTGCCATCTCTCTTTCGTCTTGCCTCATGGATGATTAGTCCGCTTGCTATCCTCGCCAGCTTGACGAAACCGTCCCGATGGTTGCTGCATGGGAGTGAGGTAATGTATGCTGCCTCAATTGTCCTCCTTTCCTTTCTATCGAGTCCAGTATGGAGCACCTCTGTTTTTTCCCAATCCGGCAAGTGGCCAAATTTGTCGATGTGTACCACTAAAGAGTTGGACGTCCGGTGGGCTTTGATGTCATTTCTGTGCTCAGTTGTCCGCTTGTGAATTCCTCTGCTAGTTTCGCCATAGTAACTAGCGGGGCAGGTTTTACAAGGAATTCTATAAATTATACTGTTGTCTTCGTTTTCTATTTTGTTTTTAATTTTATTTCTCACAACGTCGCCAATTTTTACCCCCGTGCTGAATGCCAGTTTCAGGCCTGCCTTGGTGAGATTTTGTTCCATGACGTTTGAGCACTTGGAGTTGGGAACGGACAGATACCCACGGTTCTCATCATTAGCCTCTTTTCCTTTGACACCCCTATTTCTTATTTGTAACGCCTTTTCCTTATTTCTATATAAAAAGCCTGCTGGGTAATATAATTTTTTGAAAATATTAAAAATGCAATTAATTTCCTCCTGGAGAAATTCCTCACTACATATCCTAAATGCTCTCAGGAAAAAGCCTATAACGATTCCACTTTTTATTTTGTTGTGGTGTGCGGAGAAGAAATGCACGATGTCGTTTTTGTTTGTGCATTTTCTGTGGACTGAAAATGCTGTCTTGTTACCACGTCTCCATACTACTGTGTCTAGAAAGGCCAGATGGTTATCTTTCTCACGTTCCATTGTGAATTGGATGTCACGTACTATCTTGTTTAACTCTTGTAACTTAACATCCAAATCAGTATCTGCGGGTGCGACGACGAGTACATCATCCACATACCGCATCCAGGTGGAGTCTTGGCCCATTATTCCTATGAAATTGTCTTTCTCTAGTACCTCCATGTACAGAGAGGCTAACACTGCACTGAGAGGACTTCCCATAGCAAGCCCACGACACTGAATATATTCTTCGTTGTTGAAGATTAGAGGACCAAATTTTATACAAAGGGAAATTAGTTTTAAATAATCCTTCTTACCTACAGGCAAATCCTCGTCTTTTACGTCCTTGACTACCTCCTCAGCAGCTTTTAATGCCCCGTCAATAGAAACATTCGTAAAAAGGCTGGTTATATCATACGAAACCATGGTCTTATCTGATAGATCTACGTCCTTCAACCTGTCGATCAGGTCATTTGAGTTTTTAAGGTGGGCTTTGCTCAATGATCCTAATCTGGCAGACAAGGGTTTGGCCAAGTGTCGGGCCAATTTGTGTGGGGCACTGCGGATCCCGGATATGATAGGCCTCATGGGAATGTTGGGTTTGTGCGTTTTTGGTAGTCCACGCATACTGGGTGGTCTAGGAGTTTCTTCCAGTAACCCCACTAATTTCTTGCCTCTGTTTGCCAACTTCAACGGATTCTTGGCGTTTAAACTCACCACCCTACCACTCATATATATATATATATATGTATATATATATATGTATATATACATATATGTATATATATATAATATATATTAGCACTTGTACCACTTCTACTACCACTAGTACTTCTATAGTCCTGTTACTATTTGTGGGATTATCAATCTGTGTCGTGAGGAAGTTTATTGCTGAGAGTGGACCTGCCCCGCGGAGGAGCAAGAAGTTGGGCAAAGAAGACTTGAGGGCTACTT
>NC_134793.1:7053808-7058808 GCF_046742065.1 Oratosquilla oratoria
AAACGAATTTCAAATTAGTCGTTAGATGAACCCACATGGATACAGTGACACATCAACAAGAAGGAATATATTAACCACAGAAATTTATTATTCATTGGCATTAGAAAACCAATCCAGTAATCAATAAGTGTAATAAAAAATAACGACAATTTCAAACAAACGGGGTGATTATATATATATATATATATATATATATATATATATATATATATATATATGCAGAAAAAAACACTGGTAAATAAGAAGCTTAGTCTGAAGGTTTTCGTCTATTTAAGACATTATCAAGCATCTTCACGTATTCCTTGATAATGTCTTAAATAGACGAAAACGTTCGGACTAAGCTTCTTATTTACCAGTTTTTTTCTACATATTATCTTCACGTGTGCCTTGTGAATTACTGCAAAGTATATATATATATATACATATATATATATATATATATATATATATATAGAAATATGTGTGTATATATATATGTATATATATATGTATATATGTATATATATATATATATATATATTTGTGTATATATATATATAAAAATATATATATATACATATATATATTTGTATATATATGTATATATATATATATATATATATATATATACATTTGTATATGTATATACAGTATATATATGTACTATGCTCAAAACATTACCTAGTTATCATTTGGCATACGTCATGCATACTTAGGCCTGTTCGATTGCTTGAAGCAAGTAATAAGACTTGGTCGTAACTCCCCGTCCACTTGCCCGCGGCCACCAACCAGTTCTTGGTGACGTCACGACGAGGCCAAAAGGCAGCTCGCGGGTCAGCGGGCATTAGATTACTTCATTATTTCATCTATCAATATATGAATCAACAAAAGTCACTTCTAAAGCAGACACCACAATATACTGCAAATATTCAAATTTTTGTTTTGTTTTGCGTATTACATATACTTTTAATGAAGTACTTATTTTTTTATTATAGCCATCAGGAAATATATAAAAAATACACTAGCATAAAGATATAGTATTGCTAATGATACTATTTTACTCCTACTACAACTAATAGCCTTCATTACTGCTACTATACCACTACATTACTACTATGCTATTACTACAACTATTACTACTACCACTACAACTATAACTACAAGTGCTACTACTACTACTACTACTACTACTACTACTACTGGTAGTAGTAGTAGTAGTAGTAGTAGTAGTAGTAGTAGTAGTACTGCCAATATTAGTACTTGTACTAGTTCTACTACCACTAGTACTACAATAGTCCAGTTACTCTTTGTGGCACTATCAATCTGTGTTGTGAGCAAGTTTGTTGCCGAGAGTGGAGCTGACCCGCGGAGGAGCAAGAAGTTGGGCGAAGAAGATTTGAGGGCTAGTTAGACGAGAGGAGCGTCCCTCCATGGGATAAGGCGCTGGATCATCGTCTCTAAGAAGAAGAATGGCTTGGGTAGCCATACAGGGACCGGCGACCCCCAGTCGACTCCAGGAATCCTCATTCGGGTTGAGGAAAGGCGCTCAGTAATGCGCTTTATTTGAACGGGCTAATTCCCATGCCACAAGGTCAGTGAAGAGACCTCAGCATGATGTTTATGGGCTTTTTCTTCAAAGGGCTTCGACAAAGACTTTGAAAAGTCCTTTGGGCTGTAAAAAAGAACTTCTGGGCTTTATAAATGCGCTTTGTTATATGGGCTCGAAACAGAACATTTGTATTTTGAGAAGATAATTTGGGCACAGGAAAACATATGGGCTTTTTAAATGGGCTTCGTGAACCTGGAGCTTCTTCACATTGGCTAAAGAAAAGAAGTTTTCAGTTGCAGGCCACCAAGAGCCTTAAGCCAACACATCGTTAAGAACTATTTGGGCTTCATTGGGCTATCCCTCAGCTGAATAAAATCCTTTGAGTTTATAATTAGAAAGAAAGAGCCCTTGAGAGTCAAGAAAATAAGCGTGGGTCCAGTCCGTAGGGGCGTCACAGTTGTTCCAAAACTATTTGGGCTTCATTGGGCTATCCCTCAGCTGAATAAAATCCCTTGAGCTTATAATTAGAAAGAAAGAGGTCTTGAGACTCAAGAAAATAAGTGTGGGTCCAGTCCGTAGGGGCGTCACAGTTGTTCCTAGAATGATAGAAATTCCGAACTAGAATTCTAGATCGTAGCTGTGAATATATATTATATGCAGTTGTGGATGTCGCCAGGGGATTTTATTCAACAAAGGAACACACACACCATTTATAACGATGGCGCACATTACTGCTTTAATTTTTGTTCAGACCGCGACCGAGGACCTGAAAAGAGCTGTAGAGGATCGACCGGGCAACTAGGCACAATTGGAGCCTCGACGGACTCCGACGCCCAATAGACTTCGGATTGTCCGTTCTTCGAGGAAGGATCCGTCGGCACGGCCCTACCAACTGCGGCCAAAAGGACGCGTATATAGAAAATAAAATAGAAAAACCCGACACTGTCGAGTAAAAAAAAGAAAATGTCGAGTAAAAAAAAAAAAAAAAAATAATGATAATAATAATAATCCATCAGCTGAATAAAATCGCCTGGCGACTGTCCGGATTCTTGACAAAAAATGATCCCCGACGTTTACGGGTTCCATAATTTATGGATAAATAAATTCGATGACAACCTCCTTTTTTCTCTTGGGTCTCATTTTTCTTTAGACGAGTCTGTCTATATAGTTTGACCAAAGCCTCCATCAGGTTTGTTGCTCTCACTGGCGATTCGGTCTGAAGGTAATATTCTTAAAAAATAAATATTTTCTTATATAAATCTTATATAAATCCTTGGAAGGGAAAGATTTACATAAAGAAATATATTTTCTAAGAATTCTTTCCTTATATAAATCTTTTCCTTCCAAGGATTCATATAAAATTTGTAAAAGGAAAGAATTTGTTTAAGAATACCACCGTGAGCCTCATCAGGCTCCTCCATGACGTCACATTTAGGTCACGTGTAGCCATGACGTCACATTTATATCACGTGATCCCCATGACGTCACATGGTCGTGGAGGACATCCATCGACACGCATGATATTAATGGGACACACACACACACACACACACACACACACACACACACACACACACAAACACACACACGCACGCACACGCACACACGCACACACGCACACACGCACGCACGCACGCGCACACACACACACACACACACACACACACACACACACACACACACGCACGCACGCACGCACATATATATATATATATATATATATATATATATATATATATATATATATATATATATATATACAATTTGTTTCTGTCGTGACTTTTGATGATAGACCGAGATGCTACAACTTGTAATGTTTTAGATGATCGAAAGAGGAACATCACTACGAATTACTGTACACTTGTAAATCCGATTATGGATTAGGGTCTCCGAGTTCCCCCTACCTCCAATCATCTCCAACAACCCCTTTCGAAGGCGTGGTGTCTCATCTGGATCAGCGAGTCTTAGCCTTAGAGTAAACTGAGAACCAGACGACACAGAGGACGCAGGCGACACAGTCGACGCAGGCGACACAGTCGACGCAGGCGACACAGTCGATGTAACATATACTATAGGGAGGTTTGCTGTTGTTAAATTTAATTACAGTTTGAACTTCTTTCACACTTGAAATGCTGAGGTAGTACATCTAATAGCATTTCAAGCATGAGAGAAATTCAAAATGTTCTTCAATATTCAGCAAGAGATTTCTGTCTGCGCTGTGCTACGTCGCCTGTTTCGCCTCCGTCTCAGTTTGCGCTTAGACTTACAGAGCGTCCAGTCAGCAGAAGTCCTCCTACACGTGTCTGTGGCAGGAGCGTCTACATCACCGCAACAGCAACCTAAACACATTTGGTTTGAAGTCGAGAACGCCATATATACAAGTTAGGCTTGTTTTTTTTATATGAGAATTGTTTACTTATTATGCTATATTCAAATTCTATAATCATCGTCAGGCATATTTGCAATATCGCAAACACGTGACCTGTGAAGATCCATCTTATGAAGACATGGGGTTAATCCAAGACTGTCGTCGGACTTTAGAATGCGTCTCTGTACGTACTAAGCCGTCTCCAACTTGACAACATAAGTGATGAGGTTTAGATTACCGATAGTAGGACAGAATACATTTGGTTTATCTATCTATATACCAAAATATTTCTTGCCCACTGTCAATGTCAGAGGCAATGCAGTAAGAGGTAGCACCAACAGCCTAAGCCGGTTTATCCTCACCTCTTCATTTACACGGTGACCTCCTCTCCCGTCCCCTTCATGCGTGTAAGTAGAGAAGACGAAGAGAAATCTACACCTCTTGCCATCTCCCTTCCCTGCTCATCAGACATTCATCATATAACCAAGGTCCTTTTCACCCCATTTATTCATCTAATTTTCGATCTTATTCTCAAGTTCACTCTCTCTGTCTCTGCCTCCCACACTCTTTTTTTCTAATCTTTCCTTACTCATTCTTTCCATGTACCCAAACCATCCCAAAAATCTTTCGTCAGCCCTATCTGCCAGTTACATTTCTACTCCCACTCTCCTCCTCACCTCTATTTCTCACGCTATCCATCCTCGTAACCCCCACTATACTTCTGAGACACTTTATCTCAAACACATTTAAACTTCTCATTTCTGCTTCTCATAAAACAAAACAAATAAAACTAAATAATTGAATTAGATGAAATACGATCAAATGAAATGAAATAAGATAAAATACCATAAAATATTATATATGAGATATAACGAATTATAATAGAATAAAACAAGGCAAAACAAAATAAGTTAAAACCAAAACAAACAAAAAGAAAATTATTTAGAGTCGCGACATTTCTTCATTCATTTTTAACGACACTATTCATTCCTCTCTTTTGCACTCTTCCTTATTCGACAGATAGACAGGCCTTGCAACCAGTGATCCATACCTCCATACTTCCATAACCTCCATACTCCGTCCATATCCCATTCCTGCTCTTCC
>NC_134793.1:7063808-7066308 GCF_046742065.1 Oratosquilla oratoria
AAAAAAAAAAAAAAAAAAAAAAAAAAAAAAAAAAAAAAAAAAAAAAAAAAAAAAAAAAAAAAAAAAAAAAAAAAAAAAAAAAAAAAAAAAAAACAGCGGCTTACCGCAACTGACAGATCTTTGCCCTACAAGGGGTATTTCACTTTCCACTACGTGGGAGTGGGATGGTAAGTTAAGGATAATGAGAAAGATACAAAAGAAAGAACGAAAAAAGAATGAAAACGTCAGTTGAAGAAGGCAAAGAAATGGGCAGATGTACAATAGAATATAAATTCGACAGAGAATTAAAAAAAAAAAATGGAAGTGAAAAGAGCAAAGGATTGGGGAGGCTGAGTTAGATGGAGAGGAAAAGATAAAGGGATGGACAGATGTTAATGTAAATAAAGGTAATAAAGAGAAGATGAGTAGATTAAATCAGAAAACTGCTGAATATGGAAAAGGTTGGGAAGGGATTGATCTGTGGCAGTGGAAGGTGCTCTGAAAGTGACTGAAATGGAAGAAGAAAATGAAAAAGGTATAGGAAAAAAGGTTAGATGCAAAGAGCATTGAAAGTGATGAAATTTGATAAGGCACCTGGGTTGGATTTGTGTTATGTGGAGTGTCTTACAAAGGGAGGAACTTTTATAGTGGATTGGGAAGTGAGGTTGTTTAGTTCCTATTTATAAAGGAAAAGGGAGAAATATGAACGTAGGAGTTTTCGAGGGATCAGTCTGTTGAGTGTAGATGGGAAGGTATATAGGGAGTGTTAATTGAGAGGATTAGGAAGGGAACAGACGAAATAATTTGGGAAGAATAGTGTGGGTTTATGAAAGGTAGAGGTTGTGTAGATTTTTTTTTTCTTTTTTGTAAGGCAGATGTTCGAGAAGTTTGGGGAAAAATGTTAAGGGTGTCCTTTGGGCTTTTATGGGTTTGGAGAAAGTTTATGACAGTGTTGACAGGAAGGCATTGTGGGAAGCATTGTAGATGAATGGGATAGGGGGAAAGTTGCTAAGGGCAGTCAAAAGTTTTTACGTAAGGAGCAGAACTTATGTTAGGGTTGAAAATGGTGAATGTGGGTGGTTTGGTATGAAGGCGGGACTTCGCCAGGGCTGGGTAAATTCATCGGGGCCCTTCAATGTGTACATGAATGGAGTTGCACGGGAGATAAAAGTAAGGGTGATGGGCAGGGTTTTGAAGTTTTAAAGTAGTTCGTGAGGATGGAGAGAAGTGGGAGGTAAGCCAGTTGTTGCCTGCCAGTAACGCTGCGCTGATCAGAGGAGGGTCTAAAGCAGATGTTGATGGAGCTCGGGAGGGGGATATGAGAGGAGAAATTTTAAAGTAAATATAGGCAAAAGTAGTGTAATGCACAAGGGAAGAAGTCAGCAGTGAGTTGGAGGCAAGTCTGAAAGGAAATAAACTTGAGGAACTGGAGAGTTTTAAGTATTTAGGGTTACATGTAGTAGGGAATGGAGGAGTGGAGGTGGAGGTAAACTAAAGATTGAGAAAGCAAATAAATATCTTGAGGGAATGAAAAGTGACATACGAAGTAGGTACATGGGGATTGATCCAAATGAAAAATATATGAAGAGGTGATTGTGCCAACGAGACCGTGTGGGGTTGAGTCTTGGAACTTAGGAGAGTCAGAAAGGAGGAATTAAAATGTACTTGAGATGAAGAGTTCAAGAATTAATTATCGACGGGGTTACGAGGATGGATAGAGAAGGTAAATGAGATGGTAAGATGGAGAGGGGGGAAAGGAAATGGAGCCAGTAGATAGTGGTATAACAAAGAATACTGTGATGGATTAGGCATATGGGGAAAAAATAGTAATAAAGAGAGACTAGCATAAAGAGCGTGGAAGAAAGAGCTGGAATGAGTTTAAAGGAAAGCCTTGGGCAAACGGGTCTGTTGACCAGGGAAGAGAGAGGGCAACAGGTTGGTGTGATTGGAGAGGTTGTGAACGGGTGATAAATTGACGGGTCCCGAAGAGATTTCTCCTTGACTTCTCTAACTACTCATGAGTGGAGAAGGGAGGGCCACCATTTAATGAATCGATGGGGGATAAAACAACTTTGGTTGTCACGCCCTGCTGTGGAGGTGTTGCGCCTTGCTGCATTGCCTCTGACCCAGGCAGTGGGCGGGAGTCAGAGATGGCCCTTCACCCACGAGGGGAAGAAAATGGATGTTGGATAGGTGTGGGATGGGTGCATCGTGGGTGGTGCCTTGACTGGCCACCCCCCTTATAAGGGGGAAGAGGTTTATTGATATAGGTATGTGTGTGTGAAAAATACACTGTTTGTACACACACACACACACACACACACACACAGAAGAAGAAGAAGAAGAAGAAGAAGAAGAAGAAGAAGAAGAAGAAGAAGAAGAAGAAGAAGAAGAAGAAGAAGAAGAAGAAGAAGAAGAAGAAGAAAAGGAAGAAGAAGAAGAAAAGGAAGAAGAAGAAGAAAAGGAAGAAGAAGAAGAAGAAGAAGAAGAAGAAGAAGAAGAAGAAGAAAAGGAAGAAGAA
>NC_134793.1:7068808-7073808 GCF_046742065.1 Oratosquilla oratoria
ATGCATACATACATACATACATACATACATACATACATACATACATACATACATACATACATACATACATACATACATACATACATACATATATGTTAAGACATACTGTAGGGTCATTGTAGGTCACCATAAGATACACTGACTCGTCAATTTGCTAACTCTCAACGCGCGAGGAAGATGTGTTCAGAGAGGATAAACTAAAATGTTTGGATCAAGTTACGGTCTGGCAATGCTGGCCATTGTGTACGACATTCACATAAATAATTACAATCAAGACATTCCAGACACCATCTCGACAACAATCTCTATTATACTGTTTGCTATACAACAGCAAGTCGTAAGTATTTTAAAATAAGTGTATTAAAAAAAAGGGATAAATAAGCGGCTACGTAAGGGATACATAAGTAAGTTACAAGTCAGATGGAGTTAAAAAAAAAAAAAAAAAACAATCCGCTGGGCAGCCGAACAAACGCAAGATGGCGACTGCCTCCTTTGTAGTGTTTTTAACATAAGAATATCTAAGAGAGATAAAAAAGGGGAAATGATGTTTTTCTTTAGAGAGCTGTGGCGAGAGCCACCGAATAAATGTTTCCTGCTCAGTAGATTTGATTCAGACGAGGAAAGTTTGACAGTCGATTTTATCTTCATGTTTAACATAGGAACCCCCCACCCTATTTGTTACAGAGAGTTCAACCCTGTTTAACCCCGTTTTTTATGAGATTCTGTTCCCAGTGACGACACATGCCCCCTTTCATCTATGGGGGTGTCACTGTTCTGAAGGGTTCAGAACTATCTTGATGCACTCCTTGGGGACAAGAACGGACTTGAAACAATATTCTGGATATCGGAAAGTGGTTTTATTTGAATACGGGAGAAGACCGTCAACTCTGTGGTATGTGGCACGTTTCCTTGATGTTGATCCTATTCAGCGTTGTCTCCACAAGAGACGACCCTTGATGGAGGAGGAGACGAAGAAGGGGACGGACGCCCACATAGAACTCATGGCTGGGGCAAGTTGGTCGAACCTGTTGAGAGTTGTTTGGAGTGGGATGGGTGGGTGACTGCATGGGAGCTTGTCCAGAGAGAGCATGGGGACTGGCGCCGGTGTGTGAGTGAAGCAAAGCGCTCCCTGGTGGTGGTGGTGGTGGTGGTGGTGGTGGTGGTGGTGGTGGTGGTGGTGGTGGTGGTGGTGGTGGTGATGATGATGATGATGATGATGATGATGATGATGATGATGATGATGATGATGATGATGATGATGATGATGATGATGATGATGATGATGATCTAAATTTTCTTTTCCTTTTTATGATGATGTGCACTGACGTTCTAGCTGCCGCTAGGCGATTCCTTTCAACTGAGACAAAGTCCCTACGCAACTAAAGAGCCAATGTGTTCAACAACTACAAGAAAACTATAAAAATTAATTTCAGTAGCCGGAGAATGAACGTGAGGACAAGAGATCTTGACACTTAGCAACAGGTAGCATAAGGACGGAGTTCGTTTGAAACCAAAGGTCATTACTCACAGAGAGAGAGACCCCGGGCAGGGTGGAGGGGTGGAGTAGGAGGAGAGGAGGAGGAGGAGGAGGAGGAGGAGGAGGAGGAGGAGGAGGAGGAGGAGGAAGAGGAGGAGGAGGAGGAGGAGGAGGAGGAGTTACATGAAACTATCAAACGAAGAGCAGCAGACCTATTGGTCCATACATGGCTGTACCTATTCTTTAAACTATATAAGAGCATATAATTCTAATTGGGGATTTGTAGCTAATTAAACGTCGAGACGTTTTTAGAACATCTCTGTCGATGTTGTTAGATGGTAGATCATTCCATAAATTAACAACACGGGACGGGGGAGGGGAGGGAGTGCCTGAGGCAGGAACCAACAGTAAAGGGAACTGATCCTATTTCGAAATGTTAGGGCAGGCAACTGAACTTCTCGGGAAAGCCCCAGTTAGTCATAATTAGTTCGACTTAAGCGAAGTGTCAGGGTTTGGGGTTTAGGTGAACGCGTCGAAGTGTTGTAAATTGCGATGGTGTGGTGTACAGCGACGGAATTTGGGTTAATTGGAAACAATGGGACCAATCTAAAAGACACGACATGTTCTCAGTATGTGTGTGTTGATTTACAATATACATGCCTACATATGTATACTATGCTTACATTTATTCATATATACATATCTATAAACATATATAAGAACTCAAGATTATACACACATACATATATACATATTTGCATACATATATATATATATATATATATATATATATATACTGTATATATATATATATATATATATATATATACTGTATATATATATATATATAGATATGTATATATATATATATATATATATATATATATATGTATATATATATATATATATATATATATATATATATTAAGGAACTAAAGCTAGTACAAACATTTATATTGCATGATGGCACGTGTGTCCATGATAAAATCTATTTAGTCATAATACGGAATATTCCCAGTTGCCTTCGAATCCACGATACAATCACACTAAACAAAAACCCTTAGATTTCCGGACAAGAACCTACACAATTTTTTTTTTTTTTTATTCTTATCTCATGATAGCGCTATAATTTTACAAATTCACAGTACTTTGTAATAATGATATATAGTTGCAATCTAGACCACTGGTTCCGTTAATGATCTCTGGGCTCGTTGCGTAATTTCACCAGGTTCTGTCCCTCCCACCGTGACATGACCTAGGTATAGACCTTCTAACCACGTTAATGAATTCTGGGCTGACAGCTGACTTTACATGAAGGTTTTCTGTCTTCCTCCATGACCTGACATAGCTCTGAACGCTATTTCAGGCTGGTAGAGAGAAAATAAATGGACGAATTTTTGGCAAACTTTACCATAGTCAGTTTAGACAGCAATCCTTTATTTGTCTATCTATCCATATACCAAGAGTTTTTCCCCCTTACATGGAGGTAGCTAAGTCAGCGGCACGTACCTATTCCCATCCATTTCACTCCCCTCCACCACCCTTTCCACCCGTTCCATCTCAGCTCCTGGTGGATGACGGGTTATCCTTGCATCCGGCAAATGCTATGGGTCAAACGCAATGCAGCAAGTAGTAGTTCCACAGCAAGGCCGCTTCACATAATCGGCGACGGGCCCTCTCCGTCCCCTCATGCAGACAAAGAAAAAACGGGGAGGAATCCCTTCAGGCTGCGTCAAAATATCATTCACACATAAGCACTTCTTCCCCATATCCCATCCCTCTCTTCCTTACATAACAGTATCATTCATACACGATCATTCTCCACTCATTCCTATTTCCTGTCTTCTCCCTTCTTTGCTCAACAGACATTTCCCTTTTGCTCAACGCCCCTTTCACCCCATCCCTCCATCTTATCCTCGGTTGTTCCCTTAAGTTCATTCCTTCCACCTCTGCCTTCCACACATCTTTTACTAATTTTTCATCATCCATTCTTTCCGTGTGCCCTAATAATCTTTCATCAGCCCTAACTGCCATATCCTTTTCCACTCCTCCTCACCTCCTCGTTTCTCACTCTATCCAGCCTAATAACCCCTACCATACTTCTCAGACATTTGATCTCAAACACATTTAAACTTTTCCTCTCTGCCTTTCTTAGATTCCATGTCTCTGCCCCATACAATGCTATAGGCACAATCACCCCTTCACACAATCTCCTCTTTGCATCCATCCCCATTTGTCTATTTCTCCTAACATTTTTTAATCCCCCAAGGCATTTATTTTCTTCTCTCAATCTATGATTTACCTCCACCTCTACTCCTCCCTTTCCTGCCGCATGCGACCCCAAATACCTAAAACTATTCACTTCCTCCAACCTCTCTCTTTTTGGATTTACTTCCAACTCACTGCCATCCTCTACCCTTGTACACCTCATCACTTTGCTTTTACCCACATTCACCTTCAACTTCCTCCTATCGCATACCTTTCGAAACTCCTTCACTTACTCACTTAATCCCTCCTCTGACCCTGCCACAAACGCAATTTCATCAGCAAACAACAACTGGCTCACTTCCCACTTTTCTCCATTTTCCCTAACACCAGTCCCCTCTCCATTACCTTCGCCTTTACTTCCTGCACAATCCTATCCATGTGTACACTGAGCACTCATGGCGACATGACACATCCCTTACGTAGTCCCACCTTTACCTCAAACCACTCACTCTTTCCATTTCCCATTCTAACACAAGCCCTGTCATAAGCCTCTTCCAAATCCATAAAGGCCCAAAAAAACATTCTTACCTTTTCCTAAAGCTTTCTCACATATCTGCCTTACTATAAAAATCTGATCCACGCAACCCCTACCTATCGTAAACCCACACTGTTCCTTATCAATCCCTCTGTTTCTCTCCTAATCCTCTGAATCAAAACCCTCCCATAAGCCTTCCGAACTACACTCAACAAACGGACCCCTCTGAACTCACTCACGTTTGTTCCCTTTTCCCTTGTAAAGCGGAAATATACAGGCACTCGTCCAGTCCTCCGGCACTCTACACTCTTTTAAACAAACATTAAACAACCTCCTCAGCCAGTCCACTACTACTGTACCTCCATTCTTCAGAAACTTCGTATAACAATCATCTAATCCGGGAGCCTTTTCTGTTCTCATCATTTTTAGAGTTACTTGCACTTCATCTTTTCTTGTTTCTCCTTCTTTTTCTCTTCCTTCACCGTCATTTTCTTAGCGTCTCCAATTGCTACCACCAATCCCTCCTTGTCCTCCTTCACATTCAACAGCTCTCTAAAATACTCCGCCCATCTTTCCCTTACCACCTTCTCTTCCGTTAAGATCTGTCCATCCGCGCCTTTTACTTTTTCTTCTCTACTTGAATCACCTCCCCTTCCTCTCTCGATTTCCTTTTAAAACATCTTTTTAATTTTTCTAAATTTTTGTCATACTTCTCCATTTTACATCTACTCTCCTTTTTACCACCTTCTTTTGTTTTGCTTATCTTCTTTTTTCTTTTAT
>NC_134793.1:7081308-7083808 GCF_046742065.1 Oratosquilla oratoria
GAATGACTTGGTCCATAAGAATATCACTAAAGAGGTTATCATTCTGGGCTATTTTTCTTCCGACTTCCGATTAATCGGTGGTACTGCCCATCTTCAGAACCTTTTTCGCCATCAAATTACTATGGCAATCTATTTTGTTTTCTCAACAATTTACATAGAATGTCGTTTAATCTGCTGGAGGAAATTTATTTTCCTTCAGCATATCAGATTCTTTCTCGAAAGCTCCGGGCTACAAATATGATCCAAGAATCGAAGGAAAGTAGCTCAGTGTGATAGCGCCTAATAGCTCAGTGTGATAGCGCCTAACAGGTCAGTGTGATAGCGTCTATAATAGTCTAAAATATTGACAGCATATACTGTAATATATGGCTATTACTCCATACGGGAACCAGTCTAAGCGTACTTCTCCCTGACAGAATACTGACCTTTAATTGACAAAAACGTGAAAGAAAAATCCCACACTCTAAGTCTGATTTTCAATCAAAGAAAAGGGGAAACGAGTTTTATGACAACAGCTCCAGCTAATCAACAACCTGAAGTTTCGTTAAAAATGGAGTGAGGTTTTCAGACTTTTTGAAACAGTGTGTAGTGCACCAAATAAGAAAGATTACCTATCGCCATTCCTGGTAATGGCTTGTCTAATACCAGAGGTGATTGCGTTCATATGCGATTAAATAATTCAATAAATATTTCGAAGAAAGTATCTTCTAGTATGCGGAAATAAAGCACGATTAGAAAATAACGCTCAAAGTAGCACAGAAAGCCGAAAAGAAAACGATAAGAATATAGTTCTCTACTTATATGAACGAAGATCTCTTACGACAAGTTCGTGGGGGAAAAAACAACAACTGACAACGTCTTGGGCACAAGAAAATGTATAATGATGACAAAAAATGCTCAAATCTAAACAAACATCAAAATGAATCGCCGCATTCAGAATGACAAATCTCCGAGAAGCTTGTGGATACAGAGACAAATCCTTTCAACAAGTCTGAGCACATGTGTAATGACGACAATCAGCATACAATCTAATACCTTAACAAATGGACTGCGCCACTTCCTGACCATCCTAACGATATGATATGAATCACAAAGAAATAACCGTGGCAGGCTCGGCTGAGGTGGAACAACACCTTGGCACTCGGAACACAAAGAAGAAGAAGAAAAAAAGTAACTTATTAAGGTACCAATGTCTGTGCCAAGACGAGGAGAACGAGTAAGGGAAGAGAGTACAACAAAACAAGACACACACACACTCTTTTCATATTGGCAATGTCGTCCGCACGTGTAGCAGTTATTTGTTGTTGTTATATTTCTTTTTACAATAGGCCTTTGATCATTAAGATATCTTTTCATCATATTCATTTATAGATTTTTTTTCAATTATTTATTTATCTATTTTAGTAAGTAAAACAATTTCCATAAAAATACTTGGAGTTTAGATCTTTCATGGGGAATGTTTTGTTTGTCCGAAAATTTGTAAAATCTGACAAGACAGACAGTAGTATACACATAAAGCTTATTTCAGAGAATGTGCACAGAAAGAAACGTCAAATGTCGAACAACAAAGGCTCGTTAGCGTGTATATACGACCGAGACGAATCAACTGCGACATAGAAACTTTACGAACAAAGTCGAACGACACAAATCAACTGTGCAGTAGATCCGAGTTTCGCAACAAATACAAACGTTGCAAATCAAATATTGAACCCATTCATGTCCGTGTTATTCTCCAGGTTTAAAGCGTACCCTACAGACCAATATTATTGCGCAATATTTCGTATTGTACAATATTATTGACGGTGTAGGAATGGTATTGTAGAATGACACAATATACTGAAGACATCAAATGTACAGGCCAAACACATGCGTCTCTTCAATACCAACATAGTCAATAATATTATACAATACAGAATATTGCGCAATAATATTGATCGTGTAGGCCCTCGGTTAATTTCATAATACAATTCCATTTTTCAATAATCTAGAGTATTGTTACATTGAATTTTGGGAAGGGCTATGTGAACAAGGTAGATTAGTATCAGATGGTAGACTCCTAATATTTGTAGAAATTATACGTCTAATTTACCCACATCAACCTGGGCTTCTGTCTATTTGTAAATGTCACGAAAGAATAATATAGTTTCTAAATTTCATGAATAAAGACTCATTAAGTGTGGCGATATGTAATCAATTTCTCGATGATTTCTTAGACACGAATAGAAATATTACTGTAATCATCAACATAGCTTATCGCGTCCGAAAGCCAGCCATTGAGGTGTTCTCTGACTATGTCCAATATTACTAGATCGAGTAAGAATGAATATGAGTTCAGGCCATGGTCATTGTTCTGTACAACGTCTTTGCACTTCCAGGATTGTTGTAATACATTCTTCAAATCGAAAATATGAAAATGCAAAACACGTTTTATCTCTCCAAAGGTAAACCTACTTTGAATGTTTAAGTCAGTTTAACCCAGTTCTGACAGAGCACTCACCCG
>NC_134793.1:7086308-7087581 GCF_046742065.1 Oratosquilla oratoria
TTATTCAGCTAGGAATGTCTTGTTTCCAAAGTCAAACTCTTCAGTTAAACAGAATGGTCTTGCATTGCCCAGAATAAAGTCTGTAAAGTGTGTCATCGCTTTAAAAGCTCTTGATGAATGGAATGCTATTTATCGTCTTAAAGAAATTTGTGTCTCGCCAGTGAAGGCGTCCCAATCATCTGAATGAAATAGTTCTGTGACCATAACGTAAACCAAAAACAAAAATGAGAGGAGAGGTGAGGAGAAGAGAGGGCAGGAGAGGAGAGAAGAGAGAAAGAGAGGAGAGGAGAGGTGAGGAGAGGGGAGGAGAAGAGAGAGCAGGAGAGGAGAGGAGAGGAAAGAGGAAGGAGAGGAAGGGAGAGGAGAGGAGGAGAGGAGAGAAAAGGAGAGGAGAAGAGAGGAGAAAAAATGGAGAAAAGAGGAGGTCTAGATATTTTTATTGTGATGACAAAGCGGAGGGCAGAGAGTGTGGGCGGAGGAGAACGTCGACGATATGACGTCACGACGTCGTTTGTCGTTTGCTTTTGAGGAAAGGAGAGCCACTTAACGTCACATTTTCTTTAATCCTTTCTGGGGAAGTTCTTGATGATTTGGCTGTTCTCTCCAGGCCCCTCCAGAGCAGTGAGCCATGACCAGTATATCCTTCTTCTCAAGGAGCCTTCACGTTTCTATAAATTGTCTTATTCTTGATCCTCTTGTCTAATTTCTTTTTGAGTATTTTGATCTTTTGATTTAATTTCCTGCACGTGGTTCTTCAAGTGGATATGAATTCTACCTCCAGAGATATTATCAAAATTGAAAGATCTTCTTAAACAGTTCTTGCATGGAAACAAATATGAAAGCGAATTAATAAATAAACAACCCAGTAAATAGATATAATTTAATAAACGAATGAATAGATAGATGTATAAGTAGGCAGATTAATAGATAAAAATTAGATAAATGAATGAATGAATAGATAGATAATTTAATAAATGAATACATAAATACGTAAATAAATGAATATTAGATAAAGGAATAGCTAGCCAAACACTCAAAGTTAACAACCAAACAAATTATCCAAATGACAAAAATCACAGCATGTTACTTATTTCTGGCACATTTAATGAATTTCCCAATGTCATTTAATCACCCATGATTTGCGGTGATTGACATGTCAAAAAAATATTTATTGAAGAGCTCGGACATAAAATTCTATTAATAGACTGCGTTTATTGATAAACCTACGCAAGGACCTAAGTGAGGGTGGGTAAGTATATGCAGACACACACAT
>NC_134793.1:7093081-7100581 GCF_046742065.1 Oratosquilla oratoria
TACATACATACATACATACATACATACATACATACATACATACATACATACATGCATGCATACATGCATACATACATACATGTATTCATACATACACACATGCATACATACATACATACATGCATGCATACATGCATACATACATGCATACATACATACATACATACATACATACATACATACATACATACATACATACATACATACATACATACATACATACATACATACATACATACAGGCACGCACACACACACATACACAAAGTGATTAAATGATAACATCATAATCTTTTCAGTGATTTTTGTGGTAATGATGGAAGCATCAACTCAAACCAACGTTGTTTTTACCATACGAATGCTCTCAATTTCAAAACCACGGTGACGTGTCTTCTTCAGATCAGTATTTTCTCCATCATAATGTTCATATAACATTATCAGCATTTTCTTTATCAGGCAATTGTATGCAACGCCCTAGAATGTGTGTCTTCGTGAACACTGAAATAGTGTTTGCATTTTTTCTTGGTTCTAATGGAAAACTATCGTTTATATTAGCATTTAACTTCAGTATTCATATCTTATGCGAATCTGACCGCTTAACCTTGCTTGTGGTTTTTTATATCCAGAAATATACTTACGACCATTTCGCGTAGCCTTATTCTCCAATTCTTTTTACTTTTTCTACGTTTTAAAGCTATTTTGTGTTAGATTAATTGAAGTCTACCTGATGACAGCTAGAATACAAATGAGACTCCACATATGTCATTAAAGGATTAGGTACAGGAAAGGGAGGTAAGTAGATAAATAGAATTACTAATCATTTGAACCTCTATGTCTATATGAGAACATTGCATGGCTGTTGTGTTGCTTAATCTATATACAAAACTCTTCAAATAACAAAGATGAAAATAACTATTAAATTAGAATACAATTGCAATGGACTCAAATCTAGTTTAGGGCAGTCAAGATAGTTGCATTTGAATTGTTAGGTGTAACTTAATTAGCTGTATCCAGAGAATGGACCATTAACGTTTTAGTGTAAAGCCCCTGGCACACAGACGCGACTCAGGTGAGTTCGTTTGAGTAGAAACGACTTAGGTTACAATCTTTTATTTTTCGAATCTTCAAATGTCAAATCACCTTTGCGTCATATATTGAGAAGCTGAATAACGAAGTAAGATAAATTAGATCTATTCGAATATTAGACACATTGTCGAATTGTCCTTAAAGAAATCTACAATACTGTAAGCAAAGTCGTTTTCCAGCTTTTCAAATTCACAACGTTTAACGAAAATCTTGAAACGGCTACATCTGAAGGATATTACAAGTACTTCTAGTTCTTTCACTAACTCAGCCCTAAACATATCTCCATCACTATGGGACTTATTTGTTTTAACAGTTTAAGATTATGGGTCCTCTTTTTTAACTTATCTTTAAGAAGCGCAATAGCTCGGCTAGTAGAACAATGAGTTACTGCCCAGACGACTGCAGGTTCGTAATTCGCTTGGTTCAAATAAACTTCAGTACCACGGTCGCTACATGTTGTCTATAAAAGTGCAGTAGATGAAGAGATGATGAAAAAAAATCATAGAAATATCAGTCCTCCCAAAACTTGAATATGCATCAGTAATATGCCCCCCCCCCCACAGAGTAAAATATATAGGCAAGATCGAGAGGATTCAAAACAAGCAAACTAAAGCAAACTCAAGCAAATCCAATTTAGGAGACATACCACACGAAGAGAAACTAAAATCATGAAATCTGCTAACGTTGAAGCACCGAAGAGAAAGAGGTCATTTAGCATATACTCGTACAGTATATATATATATATAGTATTCTCCTCACTAAAGGAGGTTCACTACGTTGACAGTAAAGACTTCTTGATAAGGAATGGGAGTGTTTCACGAGACATGAAAACAAATACAAAAAGACTAAATGTCTAAAGAAGAAGAAGCCTTCACGTTTGTCCTATACAATTGGATTGTTGGGGCAGATAACAGTCACTACTGGGAATCAGAGAGGAGTGTACACTTCCGACTATCCCACCAAAGTATACATAGAGATAGTATATGGATATAGCAGGATGTGAAGAAATGCAATTGGGGAACGAACAAAGTGACAGATAAAGTTGGAGCGTTGTATGGAGGTTAAGAGATAGGACTCTGTATAAGAATATAAGAACATAAGAATAGGAGAGACTGCAAGAGACCGTCAGGCCTACACTAAGCAGTTCCATGTCCCTTATTACCTATCACTCCTATCCATAAGATTCACTAATCTTCTCTTAAAACAATCAAATGTTTCAGCGGTCACTACATGGTTACTGAGTCTATTCCATTCGTTAACCACTCTGTTGGAAAACCAGTTCTTTCTTATATACATACATACATACATACATACATACATACATACATACATACATACATACATACATACATACATACATACATACATACATACATACATACATACATACATACATACATACATACATACATACATACATACATACATACATACATATCATACATACATACATACATACATACATACATACATACATACATATATACATACATACATACATACATACATACATACATACATACATACATACATACATACATACATACATACATGCATATATACATACATGCATACATACATACATACATACATACATACATACATACATACATACATACATACATACATGCATATATACATACATGCATACATACATACATACATACATACATACATACATACATACATGCATGCATTCATACATACATACATACATACATACATACATACATACATACATACATACATACATACATACATACATACATACATACATACATACATACATACATACAATAAACACTCAGGTTGGTAAATAGATAGGTAATTTAATAAATGAATACACAAATACGTGAATCTAAACTCAGTAATAAGAGTATACTACATTTAGGTAAATACAATTAAGTAAATATTCAAACACTGAAACATAGGCTACATTCACAGACGCCCGGCTCCATAGAATGTTACATTCTCAAAGAACTTATCAAGATATGCATCTAATTCATAAAGACTATTTCTTCATTGTGATTTTTGTGTTCTTGGGCAGTCGTTCATAACGTTTATATAACAGTATCAGTATTTCTTATTAGGCAACAGTACGCGATACTTCTCTTCGTTAACGGTGAAATAAGGTCTGGAATTTTTCTTGATTCTAATGGAGAACTCCCGTTAATAATCGCATTGTCCTTCCAACCTACAAAGGAGGAGGATGTTCCTGTGGTCTGATTTATTTCCATCACTAGTCAAGTTGTCATGAAAAAAGAAAGTATCATGAGAAAAAAAAATATATACATAAGAGAAATTTCTTGAAATGTACCCAAGTTTAATGATTAGGGGAATACGTTAATAACTTATAAGGATGAATAATGATAGATAAATAAAAAGTACAAAGTAATTAGAGAATGTAAAATGTTAAAGGGAGAGTTCTGTAAGTATTAAGGAAAAGACGATAACAAACGTAGGAGTATGGTGGTGAGGAGCCTACGCTAGGAGGCGTGAAGCTGCGGTCGAAGCCGTCACTGCTGAGAATCGAAGAGTAGTGCGGAATTCGAACCCACAACCAAGCAAATGCGAGACCAGCGAGCTTCCGATTACGTCACCAGATCAGAGTATGATAATTTGAGTGACACCCAATTCTGACCCAGGACAAATAAAAGATATACAAATAGAGCTCCTGTATTAATATGATTTTGTTAGGAATAACTTTTTGGTGATAAAACATCAGTATATCAAAATATACTTCTCAAGAGTCGGTGTTGGCAACAGTGCACATGCGGCAACCAATGAACATAAGAATGAAGGAAACTGCAAGAGACCATAAGGTCTACATAAGGCATTTTCATGTCCATTACCACCTATCATCCCCATCCATAACACTATCAAACCTTCTTTTAAAACAACCAACAGTTTCAGCGCTACCTGTCACTAAGTCTATTCTATTCGTTAAAGACTCTGATTTTAAACCAGTTCTTGCCTATTTCCTACTTAAATCTAAATTTGTCCAATTTAGATCCATTACTACGAGACCTGCCCTGCTGTCATAGAATTATAAACTTGTCTGCATCACCCTTGATACATTTGAATACCTCTATTAGATCACCCAGCACTCTATGTATTTCCATAGAGCGATGATGATTTTTAAATTAGGTTGAAATAAGAAGAACTATCATTTACTCAGTTTCATGGTTTGTACTACATAACACTGTTGAACTATCTGGCTGTATACAAACATTTAAAGTTGGTTAATTATAGTGACAACAATAGCTATGTGACTGGGTATGGTTCGCAGCTAAAGCCAACTATTTCCAGGTAAATTCCTCCTTGTACATATGCATACCATTACAAAGTTTACATTAAACAAACCACATAAACTTTAGATTAATCTAATCTTGTGTCTTGGTTGTTCTTTTTCTGAATAAAATCGCCTGACAATGGCAAGACAAATGTACATAAAGTATCTCAATGTGAGCGCCATTTGACCATGTTGTTGCGGAAAAAATAATCTTACTGTGAAGATTAAGTTATTCCCCGCCTTTTTTTACAGTCACTGCCGGGAATCGGAGAGTAGTGCGGAATTCGAACCCACAACCAAGCAAATGTGAGACCAACATGCATCCAATTATCATACAGAGTATGATAATTTGAATTATGTCATACAACCATGCAAAACTGTTATACTTTTTTTTTTTTTTTTTTTTTTTTTTTTTTGCAGTTCTGCTTACAGTGCGGAGACGCAAAGTCGTTTACCCTAATTAAACACAAGGTTTTTCTTTGTTTCCTTCCCCCACGTTTGCAAGACGTGTGGTTGTGCCCGGATGCCGTCTGCTTCTGGAGGCTCCTTCTTCGTTCCGAAAGAAACAACAAAGGTCATTCTTGCTCCACGGAGGAACCCTTTCCTCGCCGGGGTCTGGAGGTCGATAAGAGCGCGGAAAGCCCACACTTTCCAGTTAAGGATACATGGCCCTTCTTGGTATCACCCCCTTTTCTCTTTCCTCGCTCTCCTCCTCTTCCTCCTCCTCCTCTTCCTCCTCCTCCTCCCCTTCCTCCTCCTTTTTTTCTTTCTCCTCCTCATCCTTTTCTTCTTCCTGGTCATCATCCCTTTTTTTTCTTTCTCCTCATCTTCCTCTTCCTTCTCCTTCTACTGTGTTCCTCCTTGTCTTCTTCTTCTTTTTCCTGGACCCATTCCTCTTTCTTTTCTCTCTCCTCCTCTTCTCCTCCTCTTTCTACTCCTTCTACTCTTATTTGTCTTTTTCCTGCTCTTCCTTTTCTCATTCGTCTTCCTGTCTCCCTTCCTTTTCTTTTTTCTCTTCATCTTCCTCTTACATTTCTCTTCCCGCCCCTTTTCCTCTTCTTGTTCGTGACCATTTTCTTTTATTTATTTTTTTTTTTTTTTACTTTTTTTTATTCTTCATCCTCCTCCCATTCCTTCTCATCGTCTTCTTCCTATTCCTTTTCATCGTTTTCCTCATACTCTTAATCCTCCTATTACTCCTCTTCCCTTTTCCTCTCCCCCTCCTCTTCTTCTTCCTCTTCTCACTTCCCATTTTCCGTTTCCGCTTCCCCATGTTCTTCTTCATGAGCCAAAATTTTTTGAATGGAAAGTCATCGTGATGCAAACCTAGAGTGTTCTCAGGTTGTGACGAAATGCACTTTCACTCAGATTATGCAATAAAAGAGAAAACCGTCTTCCACCATATTGTTCTTAGAGTGAAATGTGCCAAGGAGGGCCTCTTTCATACGTCGCTCAGAACATGAGAACATAAGCATGGAGGAGACTGCAAGAGACCATAAGGCCTACACTAGAAAGTTTCATGTCTATTACCCCATATCATCCCTATCCGTAAAGTTATCTAATCTTCTCTTTAAATGGTCAATTATTTCATTGCAATCGTTAACGATTGTATTGGCAAACCAATTCTTGCCCTTTCCCTTCTAAATTTGTCCAATTTAAATCCATAACTACGAGTCCTGCCCTGTTATCTTAATAAGATTACCTGGTCTGCATCAACCTAGTTAAAACCCTTGACCCATTTGAATGCCCTTATTAGATCAACCCACACACTACGTCATTCCAGAGGGTGTAAATGAAGGTGCCTATGCCTGTCATCATAGGGTAAATTAGTGTATAAGAAACTAAAAAATCTTCTTGTAATTTGAGGAAACGTGACTTGGGTCTCACTAAAGCGAAGGATAATACACTCAGCTTAGGTGTCTCTAAGTATTTTAGGCTAATGCCGCGTCCACACGGTCGAGCTGTGCCTGCTAGACTTTGCCCTTACCGGGCAAAGTCCGCAGACTCTGCCCACGAAGGTGTCCACACGGCTGACGATGGTGGTTGGAGGTTAGTTGGCCGCAAGCAGAGGTTGGGAGCGAGTGGTTCAGTGCGGTACGATAACCATGGTTCCTGCCATACTTGGAAAGAAGGTAGCACTTTACAGTATTATAATTGCTGCCTGCATTAAAAAAAAAAAGAGAATCACGGAGACATGTCTGGTGCCAGTATACACTAGTACTAGGTGCGGACATGGTGGTAAGGTAACTTCGGTCTGTACTGAGCGGGTTTGCTAACTTTGCTCGCACCTCACCTCGTGCGTTTGGCAGCGATGTCAGCCCTCCATCCACTGCCCGCAAATGGCGCCGGGAACGGACAGTTTGATGGTTTGCCCGCTGAAATTACCCGTTGTCGAGCAAAGCCCTCGTGCCCGGCGGACAGTGCTCGACCGTGTGGACGTGGTATAAGTATTTTAGGCTTAGATTCAAAACCATCTGGCCGGTGATCTGATCAAACTGAGAGAGACCATTATCATCACGTCAGCTATCGTCAGTTATTTTCTTAAGGCCTGTCCAGACGAGCGGGCCTGATCGGCGGGCATGCCCGTTAACGGGCACATTTGACGGGCAAGCGGTCAAATTGCCCGAGTGCTTGTCGAGCGAAAACACTAAGGCGGTGCCCGGTAGCTAGAGCTTCGACCATGCCAGACGCAAGGTCATATAAGAACATAAGAATAAAGGAGACTGCACGAGACCATAAGGCCTACACTAGGCAGCTCCGTATCCATCACCACCTGTCATCCCCATCCATAAAGTTGTCTAACCCACAGCAGCCTTCCCTCCCACATCCAACGTTTCTTTTACTTCTTTTTCTCTAGATACAAAGCAAATGTCATGGTGTACAATATCATCTTCTTGACAATACCAGGCGCCATGCTTGTCGTACCGCACTCCAGACGCTACTGGCATCGTCGGGTACGCCCGCCCAGCTGTTCATCAACTCGGTCGTGTGGACAACGTTCACGGGCAGGCCCGGGACACTTTGCCCGCCAACCGCGCTGCCCGACAAACACGCCCGATCGTCTGGACACGGCTTTAGATAGCCTCCTATCAGTGCGTAAGTATTATCATTATATTCCCCTAA
>NC_134793.1:7103081-7105581 GCF_046742065.1 Oratosquilla oratoria
TTGTCTTGTCATCATTTCGTTCTTATCTAAATCTGTCTTGTTTTATCTTATTTGTTTTTCTTTTGTGTCATTTCACTTATTAATTTTGTTATTTAACTGTTTTATACTGTCTTATTGTATTTTACTTCATTCTATTCTATTTCAACTTATTCAACTTCATTTTATCTTGTCTTATTCAATTTCATGTTATTTTGTCTCTCTATTGATGTATTCGTTTCAGTAATGAATCTATGTACTTATTAAATTTATTAAATTCATTAAATATTTATTAGATTATTTATTAATTTATGTGTTTATCTATTTACTCATTTACATATCTACTTATTTAATCATACTTTATATCGTTATTTTATTCATTTATTTATTTATTTATCTTTATTTATTTATCTATTTATCTATCTATCTATTTACTTATCTTTTTATTTATCTATTCATTTGTCTATTTATATATTTATTTATCTATTTATTTATTCACTTACCTAATATCTATTTACCCATTTATCCATTTATCTTTTTAGTTATTTACCTATTTACTTATCTAGTTATGAATTTATTCATTAAATTTTTATTTATTTATTTATTTACCTTTATTTATTTACTTATCTATTCATTTACTTATTTATATTTTTATTTATTCATTCATCTTACCTTATTCTTTATTTATTTATTTTTACTTACAACTTTAAACTCAAATGATTAATTGCTTTAATTCACAAAAAGAGGTAGAATAAGATGAAGGTGAAGGAAAAGGAGAAGACGAAGAGAGATTAGATGAAGAAGTGAAGAAGAGAAGGAGGAAACGGAGAAGGAAAAAGAAGAAAAAGAGAAGGGAAAAAGAGGAAAAAGAGAAGGAAAAAGAGGAAAAAGAGGAAAAGGAGAAGGAAAGAGAAGAAAAAGAGAAAGGAAAAAGAGGAAAAAGAGAAGCAATAGGAGAAGGAAGATAAGCAAGAACATGAGGAAGCGGAGAAGGAAAATGAAAAGAAGTAATAAGAGAATAGAGGAGGAGGAAGAGGAGGAAAGAGGAGAAATACGAGAACTAAGAGTAGAAGGTAGACGATGAGAAGGAATAGGAGGAAGATGAAGTATGAAAAAAGAGTAACAAGAACTCGGAAGCAAATGGTGGTGAAGAGGAAAAGATAAAGGGACAGGAAGAGGAAATGGAGGAGGAAGAGGAGGAGGAAGAGGTGAAAGAAAAGAAAAAGGAAGGGGGACAATAGGAGAAGGAGAAAAGGATGAGGAGGAAAGAGATGAAGAGTAGAAGCAGGAGGAAGAGGAGGAGGGGAGAGAGGATGAGGAAGAGGAGAAGAAGATGAAGAAAAGTAAAAGGAGGAGGAAGAGGAGGAGGAAAAGAAAGCGAGTGTTATTGTAGTGGTGGTGGTTTGGGGGGGAGGGAAGGAGGGAAATGAGGGGAAAGGGGGGGAGAAGATATTGGAGACGAAGTAAAGAAAATAAAGAAAGCGAGTGTAATGGTGGGGGGGATGGGGGGAGAGAAAGGGGGAAGTAGGGGGAAAGGGTGAGGAGGGGAGTGAGGGGGAGGTTCAATATCAAAATGGTGTAAAAACTCCTTTTTGCTCGCAACAGGTCATCCGCTTCTGTTCGACCCGTCTTCGATGAATCCAAAGGACAAAAACAGATGTCATAAGTTTTAGCTCACGGTTGATCTGTTCTGAAAACCACGACAAGGAGAATGTGGCATATTTCGGTACGAACGAAAGGGTGCGAGATTTTCAACCAAGTGCAGAGAAATCGGAGATTGTGCTTTTGAATAAGAAGAGGAATCATGGTAGTGTGTCTCAATGGTTCCTTCAGTGGTTCCTTCGATGCCCAAAGCTGAGTTGATGGGTTTGGACCAAAGAGTAAAACTCCGAGTTCAGACACTCGCTGCCCCGCCGATGGAGGACAAGACGGAGAAGAGGAAGAGAGGAAATAAAAAGGCGAGAAAGAAGGGAGGAGGGAAAGGATAAGAAGGAGAAAAGAAAGAAGAAGAAGAATAGGGGAAAGAGGAATACGATAGAAAGAGAAGGAGGAGGAGAAAAAGGAGATGGATATGGAGAAGGAGAAGGAGAAGGAGAAAAGAGAAGAAGAAGGAGAAGAAGAAGGAGAAAGGAGAAGGGAAAGAGAATGAAGATGACATACATACATACATACATACATACATACATACATACATACATATATACATACAGACAGGTAGACGCATAGACAGACAGGCAGACACATACATAGAGAAACACATAGACAGACAGACAGACACATACACAGAGAGATACATAGACAGGCAGACATACACAGAGACACATAGACAGGCAGACAGGCACATACACAGAGAGACACATTGACAGGCAGACGCATACACAGAGAGACACAGACAGGCAGGCAGACAGACACACACACACACACACACACACACACACACACACACACACACACACACACACACACACACACACACACACACAGATAGACACAAAGACAGATAGACATATAGATAGACACACAG
>NC_134793.1:7115581-7118081 GCF_046742065.1 Oratosquilla oratoria
TGAGGTTTGGTTGCAGCCCGTTGCTATGGAAACCAAGGACACAGGGGAGGGGGGGGGTTGTTGAGCATTATATGACCCTGCAGGGCTGTGCGGTAGCCCAGTGGATAACGTGTCGAACTCATGAGCAGGTGGTCGTGAGTTCGATTCCCGGGACCCGCTGTGTGCTTCTTACCTTGGTTCTCGACACCCCGGGCCAAGTTGAGAGGGGACCCAAACATCGGCCTAGAAAAACCCAGTGGTTTGCCGCAACTAACCATGTATGTATATACATACACACACACACACACACACACACACACACACACACACATATATATATATATATATATATATATATATATATATGTACATATATATTGGATGATGGACTTCGTCATCTACTACAAAAACAAGAAAACCTCGAATTTCCTACTAAAGAATAACCCTTCCCCCGCTCCTTCTGAGTTGCAACGCAGTCATCTAGTGTATGAATTCTCTTGTAAACAAGGGAACTGTGAATCCCTTCATTCTTCATACATAGGATACTGCACAACTAAACTCTCAAGAAGAATTACATTACACTTACAAAATGGTACACCTAAGACACACACAGAATCTCACCACAACACTACTCTTACCAGACAGACCATGGCTGAAAACACTAAAATCATAGGACAGGCCCAAGATACAAGACGGCTACAGATCCTCGAGGCCCTCCTCATACGAGACAAGATGCCCACCATGAACCTTCAGTCACAGGAATTCATGGTCATACCGTCCGCTAGGAGAGATGTGCTTCGCCCGAAGTCTAATACGCGACTGATGACCCCTACTCCCCGACGCGGCGTTCCAAGCCCCTGATTGGCTGATCCATATACGGCGTTCTGTTCTCCCATAGGTTCCCTCACACCACAATTTCCTATTGGTTCTCTTTATGTTCACTATGATCCTCTCTTTTAGTATATAAGTCTATGTATTCTGACCTTTGTCATTGCTTTTGAAAATGTACACAGTGTACGAAACGTCAAGCTCCAGTAAAACGCTACTCTTCTCCCTTCTGAGTTTGAATCATGTCCTTTGGACCAGCGATAGCAAACTTACCTCCTGAAGCCAAGTCTATAGTTAGACGTATTGAAACTCTACACAAGAAGATCATCAATGCATCAATTGCTATTTTCTTCAATGAAACCTGTCTACAGGAAAACCTGCTGCCGAAATATACAAATATATATTTATATATATATATATATATATATATATATATATATATATATATATATATATATATATATATATAGACGCTCCTCTACTTACGTTCATTCGTTTTACGTTTTTTTTATTAAACTGACTGTACAAAAAAATTGAGTGAATTTTTTAGTTTAGCGCGCTCTCCGTAGTTCAAACGATACTTACGCATGACGCTGCGTCCATTGTTTATATGGCACAAACGACAGAATGAACGTGCTTTGCCTCATCCTCATCCTCCTCCCCCTCCTCCTCCACCATCTCAATTTATGTTGCTTCAATTTAATTCATTTAAAATTAATGTTATCATTTTACAATGTTATGTGTATAATTAATGATTTAGGGGTGTTTTATAAGATACGGTAATAGAATTTACGGATGTAAAATACAGTAACAACTTACGTTCATTTTCAACTTACGTTCGGCCGTTCGGAACGTAACTAAAACGTAAGTTGAGGAGCGTCTGTATATATATATATATATATATATATATATATATATATATATATATATATATATATATATATGTATATATATATACACACACAGAAGGTATAAGCAGAGATAATGGGAAAGAGGGATAAACACAAAATAAAAGTGAAACATGGAGATGAGAAGACAGGAGGACAGACACAGGTAGGGAAAGAGACAGAGAGAGAAAAAGCACAGACAGAGATAATGGGAAAGAGGGATAGAGGCAAAACGGGGAGACGAGAAGAGAGGAGGACAGGGAGACAGTTAGGAAATGAGAGAGGGAGACGACGAATGGTGAAGGAAGGGAAGGGAGGAGTGAGTGTTAAGTTGAAGTCGGAGATGCGATGTTTGGGTTGTAGGAATTGACAAAGGTTGATTGCAATCTGTAGATACAAGGTATTGTGTGGCAGATATTGGGATTGAACGAATAGGTGGGTGTCTCTGCATTTATATGCATATACGTATGCATAAATATGTATGTATTAGTATACGTGTATATGTATATGTATATGTATATGTGTATGTATATGTACATATATATATGTTTATGTATGTATATATGTATATGTATATGTTTAAGTATATGTATATATGTATGTATGTATATAAATACATATGTATATGTATATGTATGTATATATATATATGTATATATATATATATATATATATATATATATATATATATTCATGAGGGTAAAAGGGGACGCAAGAAACACTGGGTTCTTCCTAGATTGTAAAAAACAAGTTATTGTGCTTTTGAAAGAACGTAGGTGATCTTAATGGTCCACTGTAAAACCGGT
>NC_134793.1:7130581-7140581 GCF_046742065.1 Oratosquilla oratoria
CCTCACGAGGAGAGGGTAAAGGGACAGGAGGAGAGGGGAAAAGTGGAGAGGAAAGGTGGAGGGGGAAAGTGCAGGGGGAAAGGTGGAGGATGGATTTGCCTCAAGGCAAGGGGCAGGAGGAGAGGAAAAAGGTGGAAAAGGAGAAGTGATAAACCCGTCCGATTTCGTTTTTGTTCCAACGGAAACCACTGTGATTGGCTGAAATTGGTAACGGGTTTCAAAACTATTTGCTAATTGGCTGAAGTTATAATGCTTACACGAAGTCTCCGCAAGGTGTCTTGCCCATGAGCGCGCGAAGTAGTTTTCAAGAGACAATTGTAGATGTCTAACGAAAGTCAAGATTGTTTTCTTTGATTGCATGGAATAAAATCTGACAGGTGATATTTTTTTTTTCTTAATATAGCTTTCCTTCATTCGTTTATTAATTAAGGCCGATGTCTCCGCAAAATTTGTCTCTGCCTGTGTCCTCGCGAAATAGTACTAAACAAGAAACTGTCGAGTTATTGTAATATTTGTGTATGTGTGTGTGTGTGTGTGTGTGTGTGTGTGTGTGTGTGTGTGTGTGTGTGTGTGTATTCACTTGGTCTTTGGATCACGTGTTGGACTCGTGATCAACAGCTATTTCCCTCCTGGAAGAGAGCTCAGAGCTCGTAGGTCCGATCTATGGGTAATGCTATGACCTTGCACGCACACACACCCCCAACTCCCCGCCCACGAGAGTCAGAGTAACGACCCGAAGCGCAGCGGTACCGAAATAATTTCGGCCCTGGGCAGGATTCGAACCAGGAACTCCAGGCCACTATCGTGGCAGCTCAGTGCTCTACCAACTCTGTGTGTGTGTGTGTGTGTGTGTGTGTGTGTGTGTGTGTGTGTGTGTGTGTGTGTGTGTGTGTGTGTGTGTGTGTGTGTGTGTGTATTTACCTAGTTGTATTACACGGGAACAGATCTATGCTCGTAGTGACCCGTCTTTGTATCTTTCAGTACAATTTTTTTTTCTTTTTAATCTTGAATAGTATTTGCACCCACTGTTTCTTTATCTAAGTTATTCTATATATGCACTCTGTGTGGGAAGCTATTCTTTTTCCGATCTCTTCTATAGTTATCCTTTTGAGTTTCTTTTCATGACCTCTTGTTTTTCCATTGTCATTTTTTAGTAAATCATTCCTGTCAAGGATTTCCATTCCTTTCATAATTCTATATATAGTCAGTAGATCACCTCTCTCTCTTCTCTGCTCTAGTGTTGGTAGTTCAAATTTCGATCATCTTTGTTCGTATGTTAAATTGGAAAGAGCTGGTGCCGACTTTGTTGTTGTTCTCTATATTATTTCTATTTTTCTTATATTCTTTTTAGTACTGGGTGTCCATAATGTCGCTGCATATTCCAGCTTTGGTCTAATTAATGTAGCTAATATCTTTTTTTAATCATTTCTTCATCCAAGTAGTCAAATGCCACTTTCATTGACCTTAATAGGTTGTAGGTTTCACCAACTATTTTGTTTATATGTTTATCCTGTGTCATGTCTTTGTGTGTGTGTATGTGTGTGTTTGTGTTTGTATATATATTGTGAGGACCATGGCATTACGTTTTATTTCAGTCTGAAGTATATCAGGTTTTCGTTTACTTTTTTCGTTTTGTACGGTCATATATTGGAGTGCCATTTCTATGTTTGTCAACAATTCATGTTATTTCATTTTAATCATCTTGTGTGTGTGTATGTGTGTGTGTGTGTGTGTGTGTGTGTGTGTGTGTGTGTGTGTGTGTGTGTGTGTGTGTGTGTGTGTGTGTGTGTGTGTGTGTGTGTGTGTGTGTATGTGCTGTTAAGGTATTTCATTCTTCTCTATGACATTTTCTCATCAATAAATCAATTAACAATGTACCTGCTAATAAATGTCCTAAATGTCCAGGTTTATCATCGTCATATTTCTATAACGAGTTGTATGTTTTTTTTTTGTTTTTTTTTTGTCAAATCCGATTGTATGTTTCAATACATCAGCGACATGAACTGAAATTGGAACATCAAAGTTTTTCTCGCTGTGAGCTACAAACTTTGATAAAAATATGGATTGGAGTACCGGATATGACGTCAGCGCATGGAGAATGACGTCATGGCATGGAGAATGATGTCATAGCAAGTATTACAACGTAAGAACAACAAGTATGAGGTAAAAATTAAGTTTATGGCGTCAGAACAAAATGTTATGACGTCAGAACAGACATTATGACGTCAGAACAATTATCATGATGTCAGAACAGGTATTATAAAACCAGAAAATTATTATGACGTCAGAACAGATATTATGACGCCAGAACAAATTTATGACGCTAGAAAAATATCAGAATATATTATGACGTCAGAACACATTATGACGTCAGAACAAATTTATGACGTCACAATATCTTTTCACACCAGTGACGTGGCCAAGGCTGAGACAGTTCGCTCGGTTCCTAAATCGTTGTCAGAACACCTTGGAGGCGCGAAAGCACCCACAAGAATAAAAGCGTCGTTAAACTAACATAACACATTCTATGAAAAGATGGTTTATAGTTGTTGCTTTTTTGTTTTGTTTTGTTTTTAATCGTTGTCAGAACACCTTGGAGGCGCGAAAGTACCCACAAGAATAAAAGCGTCGTTAAACTACATCCCATAATATAACACATTCTGTGAAAAGATGGTTTATATATATATATATATATATATATATATATCTATATATATATATATATATATATAATTTTTTTTTTTTTTTTTTTTTTTTTGAGAACCTAAATATGGCGACCCTCACTTTCATTAACACTTAAGAGGCAAGCGTAGATGTTGGTGTTTTTTTCACCTTAGTTAAATCGTCTATGCCTGAATGTTTTGTTTAACCTTGGATAATAATGTCTTAGCAATTCTACAATCAGGATTGATACTTTGATAATATTTTGAATAGGAATATAGGGAAAATAATAAGACCACAAATCTTTGGTGACCCATTCAAATGTCTTGGCGACCCAAGGGTTAAGAACAATCGGTTTATAGTTTGCATCTCACGATTTTCACAACCCATTTCATCAATTATTGACCACTCTGTTGGCAAACCAGTCCTTGCCTATTTCCTTCTTAAACCTAAATTTGCCCAATTTAAACCCATTGCTACGAGTCTCCTTCTGTCTACTCCGTCTGAGAGATAATTAATAGCACGGAGTAAAACGTACCTTTACAGAGGCACCACGATACCACCGCCGTAAACGGCGATACTGTTGTCTTAATTTACCCGGATGGGCACAAAGGAATCGTGAGACACTGAGGTAGCTTACGCCGGCACTCCTGAAGAACGCCGCGGGGGCATGACATCACTTATCTTGAGTGACGCTCAGCTGACGAAGGTCTTTCCACCTCGTTACGCTCTGACGCCCAGGTCTCCGCCCTCCACCTCGAATCCTCTCTCTTTCTCATTATTTCTCTCTCGCTCTCTCTCTCTCTCTCTCTCTCTCTCTCTCTCTCTCTCTCTCTCTCTCTCTCTCTCTCTCTCTCTCTCTCTCTCTCTCTCTCTCTCTCTCTCTCTCACACACACACACACACACACACACACACACACACACACACACACACACACACACACATGACTCGTGGTGCGGTTGGCATAGTTTCCGGCTGCCACTACAGAGGTCCGAGTTCGAATTCCGCCCAGGGCTGAAATAATTTCAGTATCGCTGCATTGCGGGTTGTCACTCCAACTCTCGTGGGCGGTGAGTTGGGTGTGTGTGTGCGTGTAAGATCATAGCATTACATATAGATCGGTCATATATGAGCTCTGACCTCTCTTCCGTGGAAATAGCTGTTGATCACGAGTTCAACACGTGCACACTCACTCACACACACACACACACACACACACACACACACACACACACACACACACACACACACACACACACACACACACACACACACACACACACACACACACACACACACACTCATTACACACACACACACTCATTCACACACACACACTCATGCACACACACACTCATTCACACACACACACTCATTCACACACACACACACACACACACACACACACACACACACACACACACACACACACACACACACACACACACACACACACACAAACACACACATACAAAGTTTCTTTGATATGAACATGTATCTAAATGACCGACCATAGTATTACATTCACGCGTTTTCATATTCTGCCTTAACATCCACAGTTTAATTCAGAATGATCTTCTCTCTGATCAAATTTGATTCTCTTCAACCTCTTCAAACAACATAGGCCTAAGGCCTCTTCAATCCCTCTATCTCCATCGTCATTGATTGGTCCACTGCAGTAATGCAGAAATTCGTCCTTACATTTACTTAGCTACAAATCCCTATATATAAAAAAACATATAAATACCAATAGGTCTGTTGCTGTTCGTTGGTCCACGTAACTCCATGTAACTCCTACGTTGTACGTTTATGTCAACGTCCCTACTACCCAGCGTGATTAAAAAAAAAACAGATCCGTTACCTCCAGCTACTTACTACGAGGATCGGACCTATCAGCCATCTTTGCACACCCACACAACCCCTCAGGTGATAAATGTACATAAATGTAATAACATTTGAACCAGAAGTCGTGGTCATCTTCGCCTTCGAAGGACAAACAAGAACAGAAACGCTACCACTATGGAGGTTATGTGGCACCAAAACCGCACTACAGAGCTCTTGTCTCAATCACCGTGAAGTACGACGAATTTGCTTGGTGAGTTCTGTGCTCAATGTCTCTGTAAACAAGGAGTTCCTTTCACGTTGCTAAATGATAATGTGTCCACTATTTCGACGCCGTGGCAGCTCGAATGAACCACCAAACTGGGACTCCGTTGTTCGCTACCGCAGTCATGTCTCACTGGGTGACAGATATTGAGGTTGGTGACGCGGAAGATGGCGACGATTGCGGCCGTGATGATGAGGGTGAACGGAATGCGGATGATAATGATGAGGGTAGTGGAGGTGATGATGATGATGATGATGATGATGTTGATGGTGATGATGATGATGATGATGATGATGATGATGATGATGATGATGATGATGATGAGGACGACGACGACGGACGATGACGACGATGACGACGACTACGACTACGACTATGACGATGAGAACGACGACAATTTGTAACAAAAGGAAAAAGAAACGGAAGCAGAAATCCTTCAGTTACTAAAACTAAAAGAATTTCTAAGGTTGATATATCTCCAATAGTCGGAAGGCCATGTAGCTCCATGATTTTTTCTCTAAGATTTTTTCTTTTTCTCCGAATCCTGGATATTGATAAAATACAAAGTTTACGTGAAATGAGAAGTGTTTGTGCGTTTAGATGCAAAGTAACTTACGAGATCTTTGGAAAGCATAAGAAATAGATAAAAAAAAAGAATAAAAGAAAAATCGAGAGTAAATTTTTTTGAGATCCCATACAGAACGATCTAAAAGCTAAACTAGAAATCTGCAAATATTTGCACAGAAATTCATTAATATTCAAATTACACTGCACCATTGCATGTAGGGTCTGAAGCAGAGTGAAGTTAGGAAAGATATTTTTGAAAAAATAGATTCGTTTTATTTCAGCTTGAAAGAGCCGAAATAAAAGTGTAACATACAAACATGTATCCAAATAAAAAGTCAGATCTGAATACATATTTACTTGCTGTATTAATTCAAATATGTTTATAAAAAATACTGTTATCACAAGAAAACCCACTATATATGGTAAATAAGTAATACATAAAAAATATGAATAAATGTAAAAATTAGGATATGTATTTACTTACAGTATTAATACAGATCTGCTTATAAAATATACTATTATCACAGAAAAACATTGTATAGAGAAAATACATTATATGATGAACATATTATCAAATAACAATATATAGAAAGAATACAAATAAAATTTAAAATCTGAATGTATATTCATTTGCTGAATTAATATAAATCTGTTTATAAAAATCACTATTATCAGAAGAAAACCAAAATATATGAAAAACATTAAATGGTAAACATAGATTATATTATCAAATAATAACACGTATACAAATAAATTGAAAAATTGAAATATATATTTACTTCCTGTATTAATACAAATCTGTTCATAAAAAACACTATTACCCTAAGAAAACCACTATATATGAAAAATGTATTAAACAATAAACCTGGAAAGACATTGAAAAGTCGCATTTGAAAATTATGAACATAAGAACATAAGAATGAAGGAGACTACAAGAGACCATAAGGCCTACACTAGGCAGTTCCATGTCCATTACCACCTATCATCTAACCTTCTTCTAGAAAAACCAACAGTTTCAGAGCTCACTACATGGTTATTAAGTCTATTCCATTCGTTGACCACTCTATTGACAGACCAGTTCTTGCCTAATTACTTCTTAAATCTAGAATAGTCCAATTTGAATCCATTACTGCGAGTCCTGTCCTTCCATCTTAATATGATGACCTTGTCTGCATCACCCCTGTTAAAGTCCTTAAACCACTTGAAAACCCTAGTAGGTCTATTCTAGAAAAGGGTGGATCTAAATCACCTCTGGATGCCATGGCCTGCTGTGAAGAAGTTGGGCACCTCGAGCGGTGTGGCGGGATGAGGGATGCCCCTTCATTTACGAGTTATGCAGACGAAAGGCGGTGCTGAATGAGTTTCAATTACGTATGAACTGGATCCGTGTTTTGATTCGGCCGTCTTTCTTTCTCTTCATCATCCTCTTATAAGGTTATCACACTGGGCTATTTTCCTCCAACCTCCGATTAGTTGGCGGTACCGCCCACCTCGAGCTTTTCGGCTGTAGAAACACTATGATAGGCTATTTTGTTTTCTCAATAATTTACATAGAATGTCATTTGATATGCAGGAGGAAAACTATTTTCCTCCAGTACTGTATATCAGATTCCTTCCGAAATGCTGTGGGTGAGCAAATCCGCTCCGACAGTCGGAGGAAAAATTACCCAGTGTGATAGTGCCTTTACTTTTTTTTTTTTTTTTTTTTTTTACTCCCGTCTTTTCCTTCCATTTGTTCTTCTTCCTCCTCCTCCTCCTCCTCCTCTTCTTCAATTTTCTTTTATTCCTATCTTCACCTCATTTTCTTCTTCCTGTCTTCACCTTCTCTTATTCTTCTTCCTCTTCCTCCTCCTCCTCAGCTTTCTTTTATTCCTCTCTTTACTTCTTCTTCTTCTTCCTGTTCTTCCTCAACTATCTTTACTTCTTGCCTTTACCTCCTGTCCTTCTTCTTCCTCCTCCTCTTCCTCAAAATTCTCTCCCTATCTTTACCTCTTCCTCTTCTTTCTCATCCTTTTCTTTCCTCTCTTCCCCCTTCTCTTCTTCCTTTTCTTTTTTTAGTATATTTTCTTCGGCAGACTCATCTCTAGGGATCATAGGATGTGTAGTGTGGGACCAGAAATGATCCAAAAGTTTTCATGGCACCTAAACTCTTGTCAAGAAAATATTGGAACACTTTCTCGCAAAATCTCCACAGCAACAATGCCACTGCCTTCCTCTTTTTTTTTTATGCAAGTCTTCTGAAAAGAGCAAATATCATATCAATCATCCCTTTGAATTATATTTTATTTTCTAAATAAATAAGCTAATAAACCTGTCAAGAAAATATTGGAACATTTCCTCGCAGAATCTCCGCAGCAACAATGCCACTCTCTTCCTTTTTATGCAAGTCTTCTAAAAAGAGTGAATATCATTGATCCCTTTGAAGAAATAAACAAACAAGTAAATGAAAAATTAAATAAATAAGTAAATAGATGAAAAAATAGGAAAATAGATAAATAAAAACAATTAGATTAGATTATATGTGTGAATTCTGTAATTCATAGATAAGTAAAATAACAAATACATGAATAGATAAATCGATAGAAATCGATAAGTGAATTAATAAGAAAATAGATAATGTGAATAAATGACATAGATACATAAGTAATAGATAAATAAGAAATATATAAATAAAACAAACAAACAAATGAAATAAGTAAATAAATAAACAAGTAAACGAAAAGATAAATAGATAAATAGATACATGAATAAATCAATTAATTAATTAATTAATTGATTAATAGATAAATAGATAAATGAATAGTTGAATGTATAAATAGATAAATAAATGAGATAAATAGGTAGATAAATAAATCAATTAATATATAGATAAATTAATAAACAAGTAAACAAACAAACAACAAAATGAACAAATAAATGAATAAATAAATAAACAGACAACATATCTTTAACATCTTCATTTGTTATACTCTAGTATTTCTCTAGTATTGCTATTACTAGCATTACTAGTATTACTCTATCACTAACTAGTATCTACTGTAGTATTACTCTATCACTCTAGTTTTACACAATTTTCTACTTGCCTCCTATCTAGATTTTCACTGCTACCTTAGTTTCTCTGTGAACTCCCTTAGGGGACTGGATTCTACAAATGGGATTGGATCATTCTTAATCGGTTTAGATATTTTTTTTGTGGGGTTTGATCCCTCTCAATGGGGTTGGATTCCTCTTAAAGAATCAGAATCCTCTAAAAAGAATCCAACCACCTTCAGAGTGATCCAAACTCTCTGAGAAGAATCTAACCTCATTAAGAAAGGATCCAAACCTCATAAATCGTTCTCATGGCTCGTCATTTTATTTTGTTTATTTGTATGTTTATTTATTTGTTTATTTACTTATCTATTTATTTATTTATTCATTTATTTATTTGTTTATTCGTTTATTCATTTATTCATTTATACATGTATTCATTTATTCATTTATTCATTTATTCATTTATTCATTTATTCATTTATTCATTTATTCATTTATTCATTTATTCATTTATTCATTTATTCATTTATTCATTTATTCATTTATTCATTTATTCGTTTATTTATTTATTCATTTATTCATTTATTCATTTATTCATTTATTCATTTATTCATTTATTCATTTATTCATTTATCTATTTATCTATTTATCTATTCATTCATTTATTCATTTATTCATTTATTCATTTATTCATTTATTCATTTATTCATTTATCTATTTATCTATTTATCTATTTATCTATTTATTTATTTATTTATTTATTTATTTATTTATTTATTTATTTATTTATTTATTTATTTATTTATTTGTTTGTTTGTTTGTTTGTTTGTTCATTTATTTTCAATCTTCAAGGGCCCTCCTTCTCTGTCCCGTAAGGGCTATTGTCTCTTTTAATCAGTCTATATTTAAGGGAACCCTATTGACCTGAGTCATTCAACATTCTTTCATAAATGGTGACGGGACGGAGAGGGGAGGGTCGCCGATTAAAAGAAGCGGCATTGCTGTGGATGTACTGTGTCTTGCTGCATTTGCTTCTGACCCATGTCAGTGGGCTGGACACAGGGATGACCCTTCATCCAAGAGGAGCTAAGGTGAGGGGAAACAGGGTGGTGGATGGGAGTGGAATGGATTGGAGTAGAATGAGTGGGAGTGGGTGCGTGCATTTGATTTGGCTACCTCACTTGTAAGGGGGAAAAATCCATTGGTATATACAGATAGATATAGACTGATCAAAACTAAAAAAAGAAAAAAAAGAAAAAAAAAATCCTGAATGATATCTAGTGTCAATCTCAAGAGGCACACAACGATACAACCAATCACTCATTATTTTTCGACGATTGAGGTCTAATCTCCAATCAATGAAAAATACTAATCACTTATAATTTCTTCTATCCCTGCTGTTATCCTTCTGCTCTTTCCTTTTATCCGCTTCTTTGGGTCAATTTCTTCGTTGTGATATTATTACCAAGGATAGAAACGCTGGATATAACCCACAAAAATTCTCTTTCTCTGAATCATTCCTTTGACATACTTATTCCACCACCAATCCACTTCTAATCTAAGTCTTCCCTCTCCTCTCTTGTTCTGTCGTCTGCTCCGACTGTTGGAGCAGATTCATAGCTCGCAGCTT
>NC_134793.1:7173081-7180581 GCF_046742065.1 Oratosquilla oratoria
GTGATTCAGTTTAACGTCGCGATCTTCCTCAATCACGAGGGCAGGACAGTACCCCTTATAGAGGACTTAGAAGCGTGGAATGTAATTAACCAAGATGGAATAACTTAATAGCAATACTATCACGATGGTATGAGGCGTCCAGAAACAGAGAGGCAGGTCCGCCACCTTTACTGGTTTCGAGTTAAGCAAGGATATATACATACATACATATATATATATATATATGTATGTATATATATGTATGTGTTTATATATATATATATGTATTTATATGTATATATATATATATATATATGTATATATATATATATATATATGTATATATATATATATATATGTATATATATAAATATATATATATATATATATATATATATATATATATATATATATAGAGAGAGAGAGAGAGAGAGAGAGAGAGAGAGTGAGAGAGAGAGAGATGAGGCTTACACCTTTCACGATCCGTGCTTACTCAAAACCAGTAAAAGTGGCGGAGATGCCCCTCTGTTTCTGGACGCCTCAATTATCATCGTGATACTAAGTTATTTTAGATTTTATTTGTCTGTGTGCATGTACCGAATTTTCTTTCTTGCTCGACAAGAGAAAAACGTTATTTCTGCACAAAATAGCATGATGAATGGACAGATTACTCTCTCTGACAGTCGTTCTGTGTAAAATATCATTTCTATCCAAATCTAGCTCACGCTTATTCCTTTCATATTTGGGTTTGCGATATGTCATAACAATATCAAAAAATATATATTTTCCATCTCTATTTCAGTTTCCTGCACAACCTTTGGGTTCGTTTGATGTTTATTAATATATCTTTTAAATCTAAATATATTTCATCTCGTTACGCATTTCGCTACGATAGCACATTTACATTTTTTTTTTTTTTTTCAAAAAGAGAAAGAGTGTTCATAACTAGTCCCTTTATTTCAATATCGTAATTATGTAGGTTATGGTCTGGCATTGGTCAGATTTTATTTAATTGATTAATTAATCAATTTATTTATTTGTTTATTTATTCATTTATCTCTTAATTCATTTTCTTATTCATTTATCATTTATTTATTTTCCTATTTTCTTATTTATTTATTTATTTATTTATTTATTTGTTTATTTATTTATTTATTTATTTATTAATCTATTTATTTATTTGTTTTATTTGTTTATTTATTTATTTATTCATTTATTTATTTGTTTTATTAATTTATTTATCTATTTGCGTATCTGTTTATCTATTCATTTGTTTGTTTATCTATTTATTCATGTATTTATATATTTATTCATTTATTCATTTATTTACTTATTTATTTATCAATTTTTATTTATCTATTAATTTATTCATTTACATATTTGTTAATTAATTAATTTATTTATCTATGTATTTATTTGTTTGTTTATATACTTATTCATTGATTTGTATATATTCAGTCATTTATTTACTTATCTATCTGTTTCTATATTAGTTCATTTATTTGTTCATTAGTTTTTTATTCATTTATCTATTTTTATTTATTTATTTATTTATCTCTATTTGTTTATTTATTTAGCTATTTGTTTATCTATTTACTTGTTCAATAATTAAATAAGATTGATTTATTTGAATAAGATTAATTTATCCCTTTATGTATCTATTTGTTCATATAATCCACTCGCTCTTCGTAACTTTGATACTTAACAGAAGCCTGCATAACGTTTATGCTCTAGTTTTAGGCAGGAAAATGAAATAATCAGAACTCATCAAATTGTTTTGCTTTATCCCACTTCACATATTCGTTAAACCTCTTTCCGTTTTCTTTTTCCTCTTTTCATTTCAAATTCTACCTTATTCTTCGGTAACTTAATTTTCTTTTTCTATTCTTTGACATTTCGCTCGAATGAGAATGAACGACAGTCTTTTAATCTATGTTTCCCTCTGATATTTACGTCATCCAAAGCTTCGTGGAAAAGCTAATGGAAATTGATGTTTATTTACGTGAAGAGTAATTGTGATTCAGTGACACGACAGTTAATCAATTTCTCGGTTTGATTTCTCTTCGGTTACAGGTTTTCTGTTATTCAAAAGCATTCGGACAATCTCTTACAAAAGAAGGTGTTTGGTTCTATGTTTAGTGCGGACGAAGTAAAGAAACTAACACGCATAGACAAACACACGCACAGACTCATCCCTTACACACACACACACACACGCACGCACGCGCGCGCACACACACACACACACACACACACACACACACACACACACACACACACACACACACACACACACACACACACACACACACACACACACACACACACACACACACACACACACACACACACACACACACACACACACACACACACACACACATACACACACAAATACCAGTAGAAAAATGCAGTTAACTCCAGGTGGATTGTGGAGCAGCAGAAAATGGAATACCATGATAAACTGGAAGAAATGGTGGGGAAGAGACTGTATTACCAAGGATACGATAGACAAGATCAAATGTGTTATTGTAGCTAGAGGGAAAGATCCTCACATCATTTTATGAATGGAACGTCGAGAAAAATATCTACAAATATTTTTTTAGGTGCTGGAGAAAGACTGAAATGCAGATTCAAGATTGAAGATTAGCTTGAACTAGGTCTGTAAAAGCAGAATGGCTTATGTCCTCTAAAGATCAAATTTAAATGTGTATATATATATATATATATATATATATATATATATGTGTGTGTGTGTGTGTGTGTGTGTGTGTATACACGCACACACACACACACACACACACACACACACACATACACACACACACACACACATATATGTATATATATATGTATATATATATATATATATTTATATATGTATATATATACATATACATATACATATACATATACATATACATATACATATGTATGTATACATATATTCACGTACACAGGCGCTATCATCTGTGAGGATACTGGGACTGAAACTATGTTCGGCATCACATCTGCATTAGTCTGTACTATGGATACAAGGACTGTAATCATCACAATTATAATGAAGTGGGAATTGGATTTGGTAATGGAATTCCATCTCCCGTCATCTGGACTGGAAAGGAGTCGCCAAATGCAGACCAAGTCGCAGCAGCCGGAACTGACCCGTGCTGAAGGTAACTTATGCCCAGTGTGATGATCGATCGATGATGGTAGTTCAGGGCTCATAACATAAGAACATAACATAAGGACATAAGAATGAAGGAGACTGCATGAGACCATAAGGTCTACACTAGGCAGCTCCGTATCCATCACCACCTGTCATCCCCATCCATTAAGTTGTCTAATCGTTTCTTAAAACAACTGATAGTTTCAGCGCTTACTGCATGGTTACTAAGTTTATTCCATTCGTCGACCACCCTATTAGTAAACCAATTCTTGCCTATTTCCTTTTTAAATCTAAATTTGTCCAGTTTATAACCATTACTGCGAGTCCTGCCCTGTTGTTTTAATATGATGACCTTGTTTGCATCACCCTTGTTAAAGCCTTTGATCCATTTGAACACCTCTATTAGATCACCCCGCACTCAATGATAATAATCGTTAAACGGTCTAGAGCACTAAGGAACCTACTTAGTCAAGGAGTATAGGCAAATGGATGGACAAACGCAGTCTGGGAGTGTATGTGTAACTGTAACTTGTTTTTTTGTTAGTTGTGTATATGTGGTTGTTACTAAATGTGGCGGCACACAAGGCATATCTCACTAGCATGCTACTTGCTTTTGCTTCTTCGTTTGAGTAGAAACTAATTTGGTTACGACCTTTTTTTCAAGTATTCAAATACTAAATTACTCTTGCGTCATACAGTGAGAAGCTGAATGAAAAACTAAGAGGTTTAACCTAGAATACGAATGTTAAACTCGTTGTTGAGATGTTTTTACGGAAATCTAGAATAACGTAACCGAAGTCGTTTCTACTCGAAAGAAGTAGCAAAAAGCAAGTAGCATGCTAGCCAAATGTTCCGTCACCTTAAGATGTTAAATAAATGCATGAAATGTTTTACCCATTCATGATATTTTCAGGATACGAATCAATATGAAATGTGTAACATTAACAAATGAAATATAATATTTTTATTTCAATGTAGAAATTAGTTACATATATCTTCATAACGCTAAATATTTCAAGTTTAATACAAAAGTAGTTTCATGTACTTTTCTGAAATTAACAGGTTTCAGACAAATAAGATATTGGTATAGTTAAGTGTAAGTATATAGTTGTTTCAAATAAATAAGAAATTGGTATAATTTGGATTGAAATATTGTTGTTTCAAAGTATATTTCACCAGAGCTTCTATACTTATGGGCAATCTTACGCCGCTGTCATGGGCGGTATAAGGCAATGTTCACACTAGCGGTTTGAACCGCGCGGAAACCGCGGCGGTACCGCATAGTCAAGGTATAAATGTGCGGTTATGTGTGATCGCCTTCATCGACTCACACTGTAATTGAACCGCGGTGGTTCAAACCCCGGCGGTTTAAACCGCTAGTGTGAACCGGACCCAAGACTAATTAAATATATTTTAATAAAGACAAGTTCGTTATATATGATTGTTTTATATATTTTTCTAAGGACATTTCAAACTTGACATAAAAGGCAGTTACACATAGTTTTATGAACAAATTTCTAAAACAAAATTCAGAAAACCAAAACCAGTTTACATGATCATTTCAGTAATGTTCAGGAACTCAGACATTGAAATCATGCAAATATCCTCCCCCAAATATTTGGAAATGATCGTTGTAATTCACTTTCTGCCTCACCAAAGACATTTCAACTTTACGACTTACCGCTGTGGCTCTGAAGCCTGCGACCTAATGCGAAGAAGATTTGGCCACTCCTACCAGAGCCCCCTAACGACGACGCCAAAGACTGAGAGTTCTCGAGTCTTGCCTCTATCTTTGACGGACGAAGAACTCGTCGTAATTATTTAGTTTTCGTCGCAACCAAACGATTCCGTTCACGTTCGTAAATAATTTAATCTTCCCTCCCTCATTAAAGAGGATTATCACACTGGGACTCCACGGGCTTTGCGGTTGAGAGGTCGTTTGAGTCAAAACGACTTTGGATACAATATTTTATTTTTCAAACTCCAAATATCAAATGTTGTAAACCTATACGAATGTTAGACATACTTTTGAAACCTTCTTAGGGGAGTCTAGATTTACGTAAGTGAAGTTATATTCTAGTTATTCAAATGGAGGTTGGAGGTAAGATGTCGGAGGAAAAATAGCCCAGTGTGATAGATTCTTTACGGGGAAGTATCAAGACTTAAAAAAAAAAAAAAAAAAAATCTGAGATTAGTAAGAACGAAAGGCTAACCAACTATAAAGGTTAATGACTTAACCGATACTGCTGGTTCTATCTAACCCTTTAACACTCAGAAGTACTAACGTGAAAACGTAAATAAAACCATCTTGATCTAAGCAAAACGATGTATATCTTTGTACAATGATGCAGACGATCTTGTCCAACCCCTTTTGACATGGTAGCATACTTCACAGTCCTTTTTCTGACTACTGCCAGGAGACTATTTTATTCAACTAAAGAACCTTCACCAAAGCGAAGAGGTGAAGACATCTTTACTCAGAGGCACCTCTCTCCCGAATGAAATGGTCCATTTGTAGCTAGAATGAAATATCTAGATATCATCCCGCATTGTTTAATCGAAATAATCAGACCCTGACTTAGCCCCAGTTGACAAAATATTGTCATTGTCTACCTTTTGTGTGTGTGTGTGTGTGTGTGTGTGTGTGTGTGTGTGTGTGTGTGTGTGTGTGTGTGTGTGTGTGTGTGTGTGTGTGTGTGTGTGTGTGTGTATTCACTTGTATTCACTTGGTCTTTGGATCACGTGTTGGACTTGTGATCGACAGCTATTTCCCTCCTGGAAGAGAGCTCAGAGCTCGTAGGTCCGATCTATGTGTGTGTGTGTGTGTGTGTGTGTGTGTGTGTGTGTGTGTGTGTGTGTGTGTGCGTGTGTGTGTGTGTGTGTGTGACTCAACTTAGTCTTGGATTACGTGCCGGACTCGTGATCGACAGCTATTATTTTCCCTGACGAGAGCTCAGAGCTCTTACATTACCCAAACTATGGCTAATGCGGACACACACACAAACACAATACACATACATACACGCACACGCACACACACACACACACACACACACACACACACACACACACACACACACACACACACACACACACACACACATACACACAACATAAACACACACATACACAACACACTGCACTGACAATACAGTTCGTTGTTTGCCACTTCACGGTCACACAGGTAGGAGACATCTTGAGGAGACACCTACCTTAATAAAGGAGCAAAGGCAACATCCAACCCTCTTGGAAGAAAAAAAATGTGAAACTCGTCTGCCATATTTTTATCATGCAATTAAAGAAAATTATCTTGACTTTAGTTAGACAGCTACAATTGTCTTTTGGTTACTACGTCTTCGTGGGCACTCAGGCAAGACATCTTGCGGAGTGTTCATGTAGACATAATCACTTCAGCCAATCACCAAATTGTTTTGAATCCCGTGACCGGTGTCAGCCAATCACAGTGCTTTCCTCTGTAACCAAACCGAAATCAGACGGGCACCAACTTAATTTTGAAATTGTTTCTGCCGCGTGTGGGTGTTTTGTCTGAAGATTTGTGACTTTCTTGTGTGTGTATGTGAAAACTTGAGCTCCATTGATTTTAAAAGGATCACGGCGTCCTTCCACGTAATATCTTGTGCTAATCGTGTGATGATTGCGTGCAATGTGTTAAAGTGCTTTGTGTCCAGCCAGTGATGGAAATGGCATGGGGGTGGGGGGAGGAACAAGGTACGGCGTATGACCCGCTACAATTCATTCATTTATTTATTCTTATATTTACTCTGCACGAATAGAAACATAATTTCTTATGTGTTTTTGAGCGGATATAGTGGGTGCAGCCTTCAGGCATGTACCACTTGGTTCCCAAAAGCCATTTCTTCCATCACTGGTTTTATAAATAAACCCTCACGAACAAGATTCACTTGCGCTCGCTAGACTTCGGGACAAGTCCCATCACACTGTACCTAAGGTAAGTTCTAATGTGCTTCCCAGGTTCTTTGCTGCAGACAAGATAGGAAACCCACAGTGAGATTAGATTAGTTTGGGGCTAGAATCAATACATGGGCAAAATGTGAGAGCCAGCTTTGTTCCAGCAGATAGCCCAGGTAGTGGAAACCGATGAGAGGTAAGGCTAGGTCACGTAGCCTAATCAACGGCGTAATTGATTAAGAAAAATCCTCAGGTCCTCAACCCGTCAACCTATTTCCTTTATACATATATATATATATATATATATATATATATATATATGTATGTGCGTATGTATATATGTATGTATGTATGTGCGTATTTATATATGTATGTATGTATGTATGTATGTATGTACATGTATGTATGTATGTATGTATGTATGT
>NC_134793.1:7190581-7198081 GCF_046742065.1 Oratosquilla oratoria
ATCTTTATATCGAAGCAAGCATGGACTTTGGGAATATTGTGCATTCTTTACCTTTTTCTACACAATTGCTGAAAAAGAAATTGAACCGACTAATAATTGATAGTGATTGGAGCAAATATGCTAATTCCGATTTTATTCTTAATCTTTCTGATAAACCTTTAAGTTTTGATGCAAAATGTGCCTTACGATATGGATTAAAATTTGCTGCCAACGACCAACGTGTCAATTATGTTGATATTGCCAAAGGTTTTTGTAACTTAGAAAAATACAGTAATGTCCCAATTCAAGACATTAATATTTTTAAAGGTTTTGTTTATAATCCATTGAATGTGACAAATCATCCAAGTAGTCCAAAAATGTTTGTCTGAGCATTAAACGCCGTAAAGAAAGACAAGGACTTAAATATAACAAAGGCTGACAAAAGCAATTGTGTAGTAATTATTAATAAAATTGATTATATTGAAAAAATGGACACATTATTAAGTGATGAAGAAACGTATGTGAAGGTAAACAGGAACCTATTAGAGACAGTTAATAGTGAGTTCAATAAAAAAAAATTAAGAAATTTCTAGTTGGAAACAATGAACTTATTAAACAACTTGTATCGCTGTCACCGCCATTACGGTTTAATTAAACTCACAAAATCAATAATTCACCTAGACCTATCATTTGCTCTATTGGTTCTTGTACTTACAAATTGTCCAAGTGGTTGGTGTCGCTATTAAGCCCACTTGTAGACTAATTCTCATTCTCATATAAAAAACTATGTTGATCTCATCAAAAAGCTATCTGGATAAAATCCCTCCTTCGATTTTAATCTTGTTAGTTTTGATGTTACTAGTCAATTCACTCTATTTCCTGTTTTAGATTTGTTAATATATTTAGAAGATGAATTGAAGAAATATGATATGCCTGTGCCGGTCCACACAATAATCAGTCTCATTAAGTTGTGTGTGTTGGATTCAAAATTTGAAGTCAATGGTAAATTTTATATGCAAAAGTTTGGAATGGGAATGGGGAATCCTTTATCTCCTGTTTTAAGCAACTTGTAGATAGAATTTTTTGAAAGAGAAAATTTGCCTAAGATTATTCCTGGCAAAGCCATTTGGCATAGATATGTTGATGATATATTGTGCATGTGGCCTTTAGACCAACCTTTAGACAATTTTCATTTAAAGTTAAACAGTTTGATACCATCAATTAATTTTACAAAAGAAATTTTACAGAGCAATAGTCTGCCCTCTTTAGATGTTATGATTTATAGATTTGGTAATAAGTTTAAATTAGATGTTTACAGGAAACCTGCCAATGTCCTTTCTTATATTCATTATTATTCTTATCACCACCTTAAGACTAAAGTATCAGTATTCACTTCAATGTTTCTAAGGGACTTTAGAGTTTGATGCCCAGAATTTTTAGACCAAAAAATTGAAACTATTTATGACATTGGTAATAAATTGAAATATCCAAAACACTTAATTGACGTAGCTCAAAACTTAGCAGAGAAATATTTTTATGGTCTTACTCATAATCAGGAATTCAGTTTTAAAAGTATTTTAATCCTCCCTTTTCAGCAATGTGTGTGTGTGTGTGTGTGTGTGTGTGTGTGTGTGTGTGTGTGTGTGTGTGTGTGTGTGTGATTCACCTTGGTCTTTGGATCACGTGTTGGACTCGTGATCGACAGTTATTTCCCTCCTGGAAGAGAGCTCAGAGCTCGTAGGTCCGATCTATGGGTAATGATATGACCTTACACACACACACACACACACACAACTCCCCGCCCACGAGCGTCAGAGTAACGACCCGAAGCGCAGCGGTACCGACATAATTTCGGCCCTGGGCAGGATTCGAACCAAGCACTACGGCCACCACCATGCTAGCAGTTCAGTGCTCTACCAACTACGCCATCGAGTCGTGTGTGTGTGTGTGTGTGTGTGTGTGTGTGTGTGTGTGTGTGTGTGTGTGTGTGTGTGTGTGTGTGTGTGTGTGTGTGTGTTTGCGTGTGTGTGTACCTGTATATTACAACAATAGCCAAGTTAAACATACATTTGGGGGTTAATAACGTCATCCCGGATACAAATAAAACGTTCTGGAGGGATGGTCATACAATTTTACGCCCACGTTCCCGGAGTCTAATACATGGGCGCGACAGGGGAAGGGGAAGGGGGGGAAGGTGACAATAGGGAAAGGGAAGAGGAGAGTACAGAAAGGGGGAATGGGAAAGGGAAATGGGGGGACCTGGAGAAGGAGGAAAGGGGTGGGAAGAGGGAAAAATGTGAGAAGAGGGAAAGTGGGAAAGGAGGAAGGGAGAGAGGAGGAAAGGTGGGAAAGGAAGAGGGGAGGAAAGTGGAAGAGGTATGAAAGGCGGGAAAGGGAAAGGAAGGAAATTGGAGAAGAAAGAAATGGAAAAGAGGAAAAGTGGGGAAAGAAGAAGAAAGAGAGTGGGAAAGAGAACACAGAAAACGGAGGAGAGTAGGGATAAGACACTCACGGGCAAGAAGAGGTGATAAAATGAAACGAAAGAGTGGAAGGAGAAAGGGAAGAGAATAAGAGAGTGAAAAAGAGGAAGGGGAGAGGAGGAAGTACTAGAGGGGTAAAACGAGAGGAAAGGATAATAAAGGAGAAGGAGAAGAGAGGGACGTGGGTGAGAAGGAGGGAAGAAAACAGGAGTTTGAAGAGGGAAGGAGGACAAACAAAGAGGGAGTGGGAGGGAGAGAAGGAGAAAGAGAGGGGAAGAGAGAGAGAGAGAGAGAGAGAGAGAGAGAGAGAGAGAGAGAGAGAGAGAGAGAGAGATGGAGAGGGAGGAGGAGAGGGGACGGGGTAAAGGAGAGGGGAAGGGTGGAAGGAAAGGGAGAAGTAGAAAGAGAGGGAAGTTAGAGGTAGGGGAATAGGGGGAGGGGAGGTAAGGAGAGGGAAAAGGGGATTAGGATGAACGAAAGAACGAACCCCTGCAAAGGCGAAATTAGCTTCAAGACTTCCTCTGTCGGATGGGCTGAGCAAAGGGAAGAAAACATGTTTTGACAAAGCAGACATTATATGTTTTTATTTTTATTTTTCTATATAGTATATATATATATATATATATATATATATATATATATATATATGTATACATGTATATATATATATATATGTATATACATATATATATATATATATATATTATAGATATGTATATGCATATCACATGTGTGTGTATGCGTGCTTGTTTATGTGTGTGTATATATATATTTTTTATATTCTTTGAAATATGCAAGGAAAATAGATGAATGAGAATGAATTGTCAATCGATCGAATGACTCAATATTGTCTTGATAAAACACCGAAAATTATGGAGGATAGATTCTAAGATTCAGCTAGATAAATACTTAAATTTATTTGAGATGGTTACTCCTTTTGGCGTGTTTGTTTATTTCTTTATTTTCTATTTATTTATTTATTTATTTACTTACTGTTATTTATTTATTATTTATCTATTCATTTATCTATTTATCTATTTATTTGTTTACTTATTTATTTATTGTTATTTATTTATTTTTTATTTATTCATTTATTTACTTATTTATTTATTTATTTATTTATTTATTTATTTATTTATTTATTTATTTATTTACATACTTACTTACTTACTTACTTATTTATCTATTTCACCCGATGGTAGGATAATGCTCGTTAGGACAAACTCTTGTGAAGAGTTGGAAAAAAATTACCGTACGAAGACAGATTAAGGCACCTTCCTTTACTCTATATAAAACGTAGAGTTCGGGGTCATCTAGTTGAGGTAGTCAAATGGGTCAGTGGGTTCAACAAAGGTGATGCAGGCAAGGTCATCATATCAAGACAGCAGGGCAGGACTTGTAGCAATGGATTTAAATTGGGCAAATTCAGCTCTAAGAGGGAAATAGGCAAGAGCTGGTTTACCAATAGAGTAGTTAACAAATAGAATAGACTTAGTAACATTATATATTAAATGATGAAACTATCGATTATTTTAAGAGAAGGGTAGATACTTTTATGGATGGGGATGATAAGTGATAATGAACATGGAACTGCCTAGTGTAGGCCTTATGGCCTCCTGCAGTCTCCTCCATTCTTATGTCCTTACGTTAAATGATCTAGATGCATTCCACCTTTTAATGAAGACCAAAGTCTTCCTCTTGTATTGGTGCAACTCATTTTCACTCATCCTCGTTTCTCTTTTGAGAAAAAATAAGCATCAAAATACATATAAGCTTGTCGTCGACTTCAGTTGGGAAACTTCCTGAAGATAGACTGGGTCATGTTTTCGTGTAGATATGAGTGAATGAATCTAGAAGATTGTGACTGATGATAGACAGTATATCTGTCTGACAGGCTCACGCGTGAATGTGGCGACACATTAGGCTAACATGCTATTTGATTTTGCTAATTTGTTTAAGTAGAAGCGACTTCGGTTACATTGCTATAGACTTTCGTAAGAATATTTCAACAATGTTTCTAACATTCGTATTCTAGGTTGACCTTCTCTTAGTTCGTCATTATATGACGCAAGAGTAATTTGACTTTTGGAAATTTGAAAAACAAAATATCGTAATCGAAGTTGTTTCTACTCGAATGAAATGGCAAAAGCAAGTAGCATGCTAGTGATAAATGCTTAGTGTGCTGCCACCTTAAGTAGGTAAGCACGCACACAAGCAAACACACACACACACACGCATACACGCAGATACAATGTACATTTGATGTGTATATTCTGTATGTATGTTTTCCTTGTAATGAAAAATTAATATTGATTTACTTGATGAACAATTAGCCTACATGTATCTTTTAATCTATTTTTCAAATGAATATATCCGGCAACAGGCAAATGATTTGTTGTCTTATATAAGAGTTTGATATGAAATAATCAGTTTGTTGAATGACAAAATCTCAACCAAGGCTGACAAATGTAGAAAAAAGAAGCGGGATTCATCTTTTATGTCAGAAATGTCTGAATTTAGTATCATCTGTACATACCTTTATTTATTCAATTTATAGATTCCTTGCTTAATCAGAACTCGCGAATTTCTCTTCCATTTTCACTACACACTGCAGCTTATATTCACTCGCTACATTAAGTAAACGAAAAGGTGCTGAAGAAGATGAAAATGAAAAAAAAAATCACTGAGGCAAGACATATAGAAGAAGAAGCTCTTCATCAAAATATATTGAGACGAGGTTTCGTCTCGGCTGAAGAAAGTCCTCTGGCAAATTATGCAATCTGTACAAGTGAGTGTGTGTGAGAGAAAGAGGGAGAAAGAGAGAGAGAGAGAGAGAGAGAGAGAGAGAGAGAGAGAGAGAGAGAGAGAGAGAGAGAGAGAGAGAGAGAGAGAGAGAGAGAGAGAGAGAGAGAGAGGGAGGGAGGGAGAGAGTGAAAGGGGGAGGGTGAGAGAGTGAGAGTGAGAGAGTAAGAAAGAGTGAGAGAGTGAAAGAGACTCAGAGAGTGAGTGAGAGAGAGAGAGAGCATCTCTGTGTGTGTGTGTGTGTGTGTGTGTGTGTGTGAGAGAGAGAGAGAGAGAGAGAGAGAGAGAGAGAGAGAGATAGAGAGAGAGAGAATGAGAGAAAGTGATAAAGTGAGAGGTAGAAAGTGAAAGAGTGAGAGACAGAGAGGAGAGAGATAGAGAGGGGAGAGAGATGAGAGAGATAGATAAATAGATAGAGAGAGAGATGAGAGAGAGAGATAGATAGATAGAGAGAGAGAGAGAGAGGGGGGGAGGGGAGATGATGGAGTGGATGAATACACGTAAGGAGACCGACCGACACAAGACAACAAGACCCCATTCCCACAAGGTTACATCTTAAATGTCCCTTTCCAACTCTTATACTTATTATGACTGCCACTAAACGATTTTATTCATTGCTGACATCCAGAGTTAATGCACGATACTCCAGGACTATACAACTGTGTCGTAATAATGAATTTTATCTCTCAAAATGTTTACCATAGGAGTGGTAATGTGCATAAGAATTGATGAAATTTGTAGCAGCGTTTTGATGCGTGATGGGTTAGAATTGGACGTCGGCAACAGTTCCGCCGGTAATTGGGGTTGGAGTACATTAATCACTCCTTAATGCTCCTTCAGGGGCTAACACGAGGATCATTCCTTTACGTCACGTAGAGAAAGTAGATCTTGGCGATCATCTCCAGCTAGATTAATCTCTGATGGAGATGAGGTAGCTATTTTTATTTCCACCTAGTTATACACATGCATATACGATCACGTATGTGTATGTTTGTATGTGTATATGTATGGATTTGTGATATTTTTATTTCCATCTAGTCATACACATGGATATACTTACATGTATATGTATGTTTGTATGTGTGTGTGTGTAGGTATTTATGTATGTGTGAGATATGGTATAATGAATTGCGGGACCACGTTATATACTGTAATTATGACCGCCGGAAACGTTATTTATATGATTTCGCTATTACTAGCGGTTCACTTAGATATGTATATATACAGTAGCGTCCAAAATGTTCCGGGCACTTGTAATTTCGTATTAAAGTTATATCGTCCTTGAGAGTTAAGACCAGATTTCAAAAACTGGAACATGGCAACCTACAAGGATCGGTTACTTCAAGACAAAATTTTAAAGAATGGGAAAAAATGCGCCGAAAGTTATTAGTATATTTGCAATTCAGTCATAAAAATTACGAGTCCAAAATGATCCAGGCACTTTAATTTACCCGTATTAATTCACTTAATTGCCTACCATCCACATAATTTATCATATTCATATTATTGGAATGTAATTTCAGTACAAGCCCAGCCCTTGTACTATAAACATGCCTCGAAATACTACTACCACTACTACTATCTCTGTGCGAGAACTAATTGTGAAGTGTGTAAAAACAGCAACGACTACAACAGCACTGTAGGAGAGAGGCCAAACTCAGTGTTATTTCTGAAGAAGCCCTGCTGGGCGAAACGTTAAATACATTGGATCCCATACTCTGCGTTTGGCCGCTCTGCTACAACTAATTGTGAAATTGCGTCACCAAGATGAATTCTCAGAGTCATTGCTGAGACTGTCAAACATCCCAAAAGTATAGTGTATAACATTTTGAAGAAGTATGACAAGACTGGTACATGTGAGGCAGGAATAGTTCCAGATACCTGTTGAAGAGTGTCAAACGTTAGTTCATTTATGTTGTAAGAGAAGTCAAGTTGTTATTGATAACAAAGGTCTTCACACTAAATACTAATAACGTTACTTTCAAATATGTTATGAAATGTCCATTTTGTCATTATCTCATTGAATGTACGTTACCTATTTACTTAGTGTCCGGATAATTTTGGGCGCATGATTTTTAAGATTGAATTGCAAATATACTAATAAATCTCGGCGTATGCTTTCCTATTCCTTCAGTTTTTGTCTTGAGGTAACCGATCCTTGTAGGTTGCCATGTTTCAAATTTTGAAATCTGGTCTTAACATTCAAGGACAATATTAGTAATTTTAATACGAAATTACA
>NC_134793.1:7218081-7235137 GCF_046742065.1 Oratosquilla oratoria
TGGTATATAATGATGCCGATCTTTCTTTGATGGTGTACATATACACACTCTCACATCTGCAATTTTCCTTTGCGGGAAAAGGGAGGTATAATGTATTTTTTTTTTTTTTTAATATTTTTTCACTTCTTCGTCAATCAGGTTTCATGTGGTCTTGCTACCTTTATAACTGAAGTTCGGTGTTTGTTTCAAGACGTGTTCATTTTTGACCCTCTGATTATTTACCAAATTTTTTTTTATTACTTTTTTATATATCTTGAGTTTAGTCCAGCTCTATTTGGCCCATGTTTTCATTGTAGTGAATAAGCATCGTGAATGAAATTCATATAAACAGAATGCGTTGCGATGAAAGAAAAGGACTTCAAGACGATTGAAACAGACAAATTGTGGCCTCTCGATTCCGCGTTCTGTTGCTGGCGGTCTTCGGCACCTGGAGTCCCAGTGCCGCCTGAGATGAGCGCCATTTACCAACAACTTCCCTCGTTACCTTGACCTGAAACTTCCTTACTTACCAAGTTGTACATTTCCTGTTCGTCTAGCTGCCTCCAGGTGATTTTTCTTTAAGATGTGCATGGTTTCTTCAAGTGGCGGAACGCAAGGTATTCTTCGCTAGCATGCTACTTCCTTTTGCTATTTCGTTTGAGTAGAAACGACTTCGGTTAAGAGTTTTTTTAAATTTCCAAATGTCAAATTACTCTTTCGTCATAAAGTGAGAAACTGAGTGACAAACTAAAAGAAATTAAACCTAAAATACGAATGTTAGACATCATTGAGACGTTCTTACGGAAGTCAAGTATATTGTAACCGAAGTTGTTTGTACTCAAATGAAGTAGCAAATTCAAGTAACACTCTAGTCTAGTTTGCCTCCACCTTTACTCCTTACGAATAACCCCCTTCCATACCTGGTGGCACTTTTTCTTTTCGTTTTATTTGTCGCCAAGCTATTTTATTCAGCTGTAACCCACTTTATCAATAATAAGTCAAAAACAGTCCCGTTGGCCAAGCGGGTTAGAGCGTCGCTACTTGCGGCGGAGGTCGAGGTGACGACAGTTCGAGCCTTGCCGCCAGCGAGTTGGACCAAGGGTTGTTTATTAAATTACAGGCTACAAAGTCTTCTGTAAGGGGCACCATCCTAGCCAACTGATAGGTGAAGTTCGCGACGTTAAACCAAATCATTAATCACAAGGATAGATGCGCTGGTAAACTACAGCTCCAATACATTTATTCTAAATAAAAAAAATATGCTAATTAAACAATATAACCTTATATTCATACTAATCCATTAGAAGCCAGTATACAATAATGATTTAATTGTGATATCAGACCCAAGACAGTGGGTAGGACAAAGGGATAATCTGGCGTCCATGAGGAGCTAAGATGGGAGAGAGGAAAGGGTGGTGGATGGGGGAAGAGCCCTTGGCATAAGGACAGTGATACCAAACAGATTCACTCGGCCTAAACAGGCTTGTCGACCATCAACCTTTTTTCAATTGCCGCCAGATGAATTCATTCAATTGAGGAAACATTTGACAGCTAAAGGTACGATTAGGTGTGATTATTGGCCTACTAGCACAGCCAATGTCGGGTGACGCGCATCCTACTATCTGGCATCCTATTTGGGTAAGCGTGTTGGTGAAAATGATCAGCCGTTCGAAGCAAAACAGCCCCATTATTCACAAAACAAATAATTAGTGCTCTAGACAATCGTTTGACGATCCTCATTGAGCCATGAACGACCACCGTTGAGCGATAATCCGATTGAGCAAAACGTACCTTTAATATTTTTTTTCTTCTTAGTTCCGCCCAATTATATTTTATCTTAGCTAAGGAAAGTCTTTGACAGCTAAAGGGTTACTGGGTTCAAAATTCCTTTGCTAAACGCATAATAAGCTTTGTGATGTCACATGTGAAAGGAAATAGTATGAAGAGAACAACGGTGCATAAGGGTCATGGTGACAATGAGTCCTGGTGGAAAATAGGTCATGATTCAATTGGTTTCTGGTGTAATTGACTCCTGGTCAATCAGGTCATGATTCAACAGAAACGTGGTGTAAATAGGTTCTGGTATAACTTGATCCTGGTGCAAGTCATGGTGTATACTAGGTCATGGTGGAAACTGGATCCAATAAATAATGGCTTAAACTAGGTCAGGGTGCCAAACGAGGTCAGGAAAGGCGATTAGCGGAGGGACGTTTCCGGAAATGTGAAATTCTCGAGTTCAATTTGCATTTCGTGGCGCAATGGAGGCCCAAAAACAAAGATCGTGCCCAGAAGTGGTTACCTCGGTCATTTTATTTATTTTCTCATTTCTTTCTTTATTTATCTATTCATTTATTTGTATAGTTATCTGTTTATTTGTTTATTCATTTATTATATATATACATACGCTTGGTTGTGTGTGCGCATGTGTGTGTATGTATGTATGTGTGTGTGTGTGTGTGTGTGTGTGTGTGTGTGTGTGTGTGTGTGTGTGTGTGTGTGTGTGTGTGTGTGTGTGTGTGTGTGTGTGTGTGTATGTATGTATGTGTGTGTGTGTTTGTGTGTGTGTGCGTGGGTGTATATGTATGTATGTATGTATGTATGTATGTATGTATGTATGTATGTATGTATGTATGTATGTATATGCATATAATCTATTTAACTACTTAGTTACTTATATACCTAATATTCGAGGGAAACCTTTCGTCTTTGTTTAATTTATCTGGCACCAGTCCGTTCCTCTCTCTCTCTCTCTCTCTCTCTCTCTCTCTCTCTCTCTCTCTCTCTCTCTCTCTCTCTCTCTCGTCTCTCGTCTCTCTCTCTCTCTCTCTCTCTCTCTCTCTCTCTCTCTCTCCTCTCTCTCCTCTCTCTCTCTCTCTCTCTCTCATCTCACACTCTCTCTCTCTCACTCTCTCTCTCTCGCTCGCTCTCGCTCTCTCTCTCTCTCTCCCTGTCTCTCTCTCTCTCTCGCTCTCTCTCCCGCACTCTCTCTATCCTCTCTCTCTCTCTCTCACCTCGCTCTCTCTCTCTCTCTCTATCTCTCTCTCTCTCTCTCTCTCGCTCTCTCTCGCACTCTCTCTCTCTCTCTCTCTCTCTCTCTCTCTCTCCCTCTCACTCTCTCTCTCTCTCTCTCTCTCTCTCTCTCTCTCTCTCTCTCTCTCTCGCTCTCTCTCTCGCTCGCCACTCTCTCTCTCTCTCTCCCTCTCCCTCTCTCTCTCTATCTCTCTCTCTCTCTCTTACTCTCTCTCTCTCTCTCTCTTTCTCTCTCTCTGTCTCTCTCCCGCCCTATCTCTGCTCTCTCTCTCTCTCTCTCTCTCTCTCTCTCTCTCTCTCTCTCTCTCTCTCTCTCTCTCTCTACGAATCTCTACTCTCTCACATCTCTCTCAAATCTCTCTCTCAACTCTCCCTCTCCCGTCACTCTACTCTCTCTCTCTCTCTCACACAGTCTCATCTCTCTCTCATATACACTCGCTCTCTCTCTCTCTCTCTCATCTCTCTCTACTGCACTATCTCTCTCTCTCTCTCTCTCTCTCTCTCTCTCTCTCTCTTTTTTTTTTTCTCTCTCTTTCTCTCTCTCTTTTTTTCTTTCTTTAAAGGGAATTTCCTCCACCAAACCCCCTCCCCCTTCCTCAACCCCTTCGTCCCTCTTGATCAAATAGATAACGATGATAATTCCTATATATTTTCTACGACTGTCACAAGCGAATCCTTTCCCCAACACTATCGTTTAATGACCCATGGGGAATGGCTTGGAATCTGCACTGATAATGGCCGAGACGGAATGATCAAGGATGTGCCTCCTTGTGGAAACTATCACCATTTGACCGGGTTCTAAACGGTGAAATGTTCCGTCGTAGGTAAGAGAGGGTGTGTGCGGGCTGTGGCTGGTGTAGGGTGAAGGGGGGAGGTTTCACTAGGTTGAATAAAATCACCTGACGGCAGCTAGAACTAAAATATTAATCCGAAAAAGAAGTGAGAGTTACTTCAGAAGATTGAGTTATCAAGATGTAGTATATTTTAATATTTTTTCTTCTTTACGCGTTGGAAGTATATCGATGAGAGAAACAGTATATCTGTAATTGGAATAAGAAATCTGTATATCTTTGATTCTGTTAAAGAACTATTCAAAGGATCTGTGAAAAAATACCAAAGTATTCAAGATATCTAATATGATATCTTGAATACTTTGGTAATTTTTCACAGAGATCCTTTGAATAGTTCTTTAACAGAATCAATAAACTTGAACTAGGAACTAAATCTCATATGTTCAATGATCCTTTCACAGTAATGTCAACCAGAACAATACTTTATCATATATCCTTCCAGATTATACGACATTACTCATTTCACGGCGAGGTGAAAGCCTATTTGTTAAACGATGAAAAAAAAAAACGATGAAAAACAAGAAACAATAGAAACTGCAATTCAATGACATTTGAAAATTACAAATCAGCTATCTGGCAACAGCGGCAAAGGATTTCTTTTGTATGTAAAAAAAGAAGTGCAAACGTAATAGCAATAATGCAGATGTAATTGAGGGTCCGTCCGCATACTTCTGATCCTTCGTGGTTCAGCTCCAGGCGTCCGCAACAGTAGAGAAACAAATTTTAGTAAATTGGACAAATTTAGATTTAACAAGGCGTCCGCAACAGTACAGAAACAAATTTTAGTAAATTGGATAAATTTAGATTTAAGAAAGAATTAAGCAACAGCTGGTTTACTAAGAGAGTGGCTAACGAATGGAATAGACTTAGTAACCATGTAGTGAGCGCTGAAACTATCGGTTGTTTTATGAGAAGGTTAGATAACTTTATGGATGAGGATGATAGGTGGTAACGGACATAGATCTGCCTAGTACAGGCCTTATACTGTAGTGTCTTGCAGTCTCCTTCATTCTTATGTTCTTATGTGCAGAACCTAGACCTCAGTATCTAATTGGCCAATGTATATGACCCTGGACAAGCATTATGCGCGTGACAATATAAAGTGATGGGCAATTGAGGTAATTAATCATCTAAAGCAGTGTTTCCCAACCTTTTTTGGCTGCGGCCCTAAATCCACTCTTAGCCTGGAGTCGCGACCCTATTGTAATAATAAATTCAACCATTTCATGTTATATTTCTACGTACTTGCAAATTTAATAAAAATTTCGTTTTTTTAATAGTTCAGTTTATATTTACTAGCACAATGAATTTAAAAACATTTGAAACTTGAATGAAAAAAAAAAGTTAAAAAAGAAAGGAAACTTTATTTCATATCAGTTTACACACAAAAAACATGTTTTTCCTCTTAACATATTTTTGTAAGACCCTCTGGCGACCCTCAAAAACACCCTCGCGACCCTAGTTTGGGTTGTGACCCTGGGGTTGGGAACCACTGATCTAAAGTGTCATGATTCAAATACCCAAGACACCGATCCACTTAGGTATGCCCCTGTTAGCACAATGACCCCGTCACGCTAAAGAGGCCCCTTCGGCTCAGTGGTAACTCTCTCGCTTTACGTGCAAGAGACCTGAGTTTGAACCCTAAGGTGGACACAGAAATGGATACTGCTGCTGGGGGGAGAGTTTCGTGTGTATGGACTTTTGCGTCCTGTCGACCTCACATGATGCCTTGATCAGATAGCACGCGCACACACACACACACACACACACACACACACACACACACACACACACACACACACACACACACACACACACACACACACACACACACACACAAACTACCGACTCTGGAACAAAGAAGAGAAAGAGGTGACTTGTTTTTGACCATCTAGAGAATTATGAGAGGTATGGAAGTCATTGATAGAAATGACTTACTAAACTGGGATAAGAGAAACACAAGAGGACATGGAAAGAAACTCAAAAAGGGCATTTATAGAAGAGGCCTAAAAAAAAACACCTTTCCCCCACAGAGTGGTGGATATATGGAACATACTATAGTGTGTGCAAAAACAATACAAGAATCTAAGAGTAAATCAGATTTGGTGAGATACAGAGACGGGACACCACGAGTGTAGCTCCCCTTCCCGTAAGATACAACTAGGTAAATACACAAACCAGGTCTAGCCCTATTACATATTCACCATATTCACACAAATGTCTTGTGTGAAGGTGGACAGGAGCTCAAGCTAATTATAGTTCGCCTCTAAATGCGTTATCATACTGGGCTATATTTCCTTCAACCTCCAATTAATTGGCGGTAGCTTAACACCCACCTCCAGAACTTTTTTCTCCATAAGGTCACTATGGCAAACTACAATTGTTTTCCATCAACGAAAAATATATAAAAATGTCCAATTCCATTATGCTGAAGGAATACAAAATAAATTCCTCCAGTATCTATCAGATTACTTTCCCGTAAGGCCTAAAGGAGTCAAATTCTGCTCCAACAATCGGCGGGAACAAATAGTCCAGTGTGATAACACCTTCAAGTGTTTTCTGCTATAACCCCCGTCCACAAACCCTTTATTTCACTTAGAGTGAGTTCGTTTGAGTTAGATAACGAGCTTATGATCGGACACTATTGTTGTTTAATTAATTTTTTCGAAATGTCAAAATCACCTTTGCGTCATTATACTGAGGAATTCTGAGATAGACGAACTAAGAGAAGTTGAATCCTATAACGAATATTAGAACACGTTGTTGAGGTTTTATGCTCTTAGGAAAGTCTAGTAATAACTGTATGCAAAGTCTGATAACTTCTAGCTTTTCGGAATTCCACAACATTTGACGACCATCGTGGATAGTGTGAACATTTGTCTTAGATGTGATAAAATGCCAATGTTACTCAAAATAGTTTTTTCTACCAAAGGCCACAATGAAATGAAACACCAAATCGTCCATATGAAAGAATGTACAGAAGATGGAATTAGTTAAGGTAGTTTGGCGACAATCCACACTAAAAAGAAATAAGTACGCACCTATATCACACATGGCGGTTGTTGAACCGCGTGGTAAAACCGCGGCTTTGTTACAAGCGTCAGTCAAGGAAAAAAAACTCCCCTCAGCGCAGTTGTTGTGTGTTAACGCCTCCACTGGGTTACATTGTAATTGAATTGCCGCCTATCACACGCGCGGTGGTTTGACACTGTATAGTGTGAACAGGAATCATAGCCCTGCTGTTAATTCTCAACATACGAGTATAAGTCATTTATAATTCTACTAGCTGCCGGACCCGACCGAGGTTTTTATTCCAGATCCAAAGAAGACCTGTTTGTTGGGCAATAGATAGTTATAATACTAGATATGTATAAGAACAGGCTTAAGGGATGTTTTACCTAGGATACTGAAGTAACACCAGAATGGCGGTAGGGCCCAATAAATAAAATAAAAAAAAAACCCTTACAATATTTGTACTTTACGAGGACTGGCGCACTCTCCGTAACTTAGCAACTCTCGACATTATAAAGACTTAAGAAGTGCTGGTAGTGAGCCATAATAGAGGTATTCAGAATGTGTCAAGGGTTTTTAACAACAAGAGTGATGCAGGTATGGTCCATCATATTACGACCAATCAGGGCAGGACTCGCAAAAGTAGAATGTATTCATAATATGGACCAAATTTAGCATCTTAAAAAGAAAATAGGCAAGAACTGGTTCAACCAATAAAGTGTTCAAAGAAGTGGAAATATGACTTATTAGGTACCTCAACTCCACGTTGTAGTGAAAAGGGCTGATACTAATTGGTGTGTTTGATAGAAAGTTTGTAATGAATTATATGGATGGTGATGGCAGGTTTGTTCAAGGGAAATTGTGAACTGGTTGGTGTAGGCGCTTATGGTCCCTTGCAGTCTCCTCGACTCTTATGTTTCTTAGAATTTCCTTCATAGATGCCCCAGTTGCGTCCTTCTTGGCCAAGAACGAATGGAAGTAATCTCTAAGCAGACCCTACGTTTATCCTTACCCCCACCCCACCTCTCTCTCTCTCTCTCTCTCTCTTCCCCCACCTCCGTCTCTCTCTCTCCATCTCAGCTCTCTCTTCTCTCTCCTCTCTCAGTCTCATCTCGTCTCTCTCATCTCTCAATCTCTCTCTCTCCCTACTCTTCGTCTCTCTCTCTCTCTCTACTCTCTGCTCTTCTCTCTCTCTACTCCTTTTTATAATTCTCTCTCTCTCTTTCGCTAAATCGCCTTTTACTTTACCCATTCATCCCTCATTAACGATCCACATAAATTTCTACGGTGTCGGTAATCTCTTTTGTTAGAAAAATTGCTGTAATTGCTTCTCTACTCTAGAGCGCCGCGCCAAAGGATTACCGCTATTTGATCTCCCCACCCGCACCAAAGGGTCACCCATGTTTTTAGCATTTTAAGACTCCAAAGAAATATTCGTTTACTCACGCTAAAATGCAGGTTCCTCGTTTGATAAATAATAACTTCAAAAGTTATTTCCACTATTCTTACATCCAACAAAGGTACACCTAGGTGTGTTTGTGCATTTAACAAAGAGAGAGATATATGATGGTTGTACCCCATGCAGGAACAGTCATCGTATTTATATTTTTTTTCTAAAATGATATAGACAACAGATTCCCTCTATTTTTACATCCTGCCACAATTCTCAACAGTCACATCCCACGAAAGCTATTATCCGTTAGCACTTTCGATACAACATAGGTACTGTAAAGGTTTTTACCTCCTAACAAAGGCTTGCCCAGTTTGTATTTGGCAAACATCAAAGTATCATTCGATATTATGCCATTTGATACCCCTATCACACTTTGGACGAATAGCTAGCACTGCCGACTTATAAGAAAAAACTTGGCCAAAATACGCTGTGGATACGTTTGAATAAGTTATTGGTAAGTTATTGGTTAAGTTAAAAAAAAAAGCGCTTCTGAAGCACGCTGGTTATATGTAGTAGTAAAAGGTGTTTGTCGACATGTGTTATAATGAGTGAATAAAACTTGGTCGAACGTACGTTACTAAGCGTTTTATTGTCATTCGCGGTGCGCGTAAATTGGATGGTGTACATTATAATCGATCGTACCACACATTGTAACTTGTAGAGATACCACGTGATGTCAAAATACGTCGAGATAGCTGGTCGTAGCGTTCTCGCAAAATCTTATATACAACCTGCTGAGTAAAGTGTTTTTGAAATTCGTGTGGTAACTTACATCGAACTTATGTCACCAAAATGTCCTACAAAACTAGTCCGTATTTCGAGGTAAGTGATCGTTGTTATCAGATGAAGAACAAAATCGTAGTAGAGTTTAAGTGCGCGTTTGTTTCTAAGCTACTGGATACCGTTATAAATGGTGGAGTAGACTGTGAGAATAGAGGATCTTGGCAAAGATTAAACGAGAATACCTACTAGCTGTCCATCAGCACTGACCTAATTCAATTGACAATCTACCTGCAGAGTATTCTCAACCTTTATTTTGTTATGCACGCCCGAGTCCCCAGACCATCGGACCCGTACGCCCCATTAGCCTGGACACAAGTAATATAAAAGAGTTAAATACAAGTATGAATATACAAAGGTTTCCGCGAAATGGATATCACACTGGTTCAAGTTGTTAATGGACTTTATTCATCAATAAAGTCATTAGACATAAAACAACAGTGATACAATTTACTCTCCATATTTAAAATGTCTAAGTTATCTTTACGCTCAGTCCAGAGTGGGGTATCGCAAACCCCTGGATGAGAAACCTTCCAATAGAAGATCGGACTGACGTGGTGGATGAACAGAGGCGAATCACTGGAGTGAGACCATAGATCGAGACTCACGGAATGCAGTTTGGCCAAATAATCTCCCGTCTCCCCTCTATACCCATTACCACCTCCCCCCCCGTCTCCTTATCTACCTGTACATCACGTTATAATTCGGATTTGACAAACTTGCATCCGTATATAGGCAGCGACACGGTGATAGTCGGCGATATCATTGCACAGGATAAGTTGGGACTTGTCGTGGGGCATAAGTTATGAACCAAGACAATACGCCAACTATTCATTAGGTGTACAAGTTATCTAGAACGTTTCTCTTTGTTCCACTAATACGTATTAATGCCCAACACAATTATGTAAGTACCATATTCATTTGACTCAAATTGAAATCGATCATCGAAAAAAATATGTATGCCAGCATTTTGGAAAAAGTTTGATTCGTAGCGTTTCGACATACCATGGCTAAATCAGTCTCTACAAAAGTGTGAGAAGGCTGTAAGGTATTGATTACCTTCGTTGTGATTCGATAACCTACCACAACCAATCGAATTTTGGTGACGCGCATCGCCTACTTGGCACATATTATGTGTCAACGCATTGTTAGTTTCTGTTTAAAAATGTACAGTCTCGTAACCAGAGTTCCGAAGGTAAACCAGCCCCCTTAAAAAAGAAAAAAGAAAAAACACAAACAAAAAAAAAAAAAAAAAAAAAAAAAAAAAACAAAACAACAAATGGGAAAATCGTATTGACCTACCTACATTGAGTCCTAAAAAAAAAAATAAATAAGAAAAAAGAAAAAAAAAAAAATGGAAAATCGTTTGACGATCGATCATTGAGGTCCTTAAAAAAATAAAAAAACAAAAAAAGGCTATATGGAATAAATTCGCTGTTTGACGGATCATCATTGAGTCCTTAAAAAAGAAAAAAAAAGACAAAAAAAAACAAAAAAAGGTGCGCTGGAAAATTTATTAGACGATGTCCTTGAGTTCTTGGATTAACTATCCATCGTTGAGTCGATGATCAACCGCGCCAAACAATACATTCAGAAAGGATCCTCTTCGATGTTCAAACCTCAATAGAAGGTTTTCCATTAATGTTGGATACCCAACACATCCTCATCGATGTTTTTTACCCCAAAGGATATCACAAGATTCTGAAGAACATTACTCAAATGCAGGAACTATTCACCCTTCCATTGTATTGTATCTCATCTATGTTGATGTACTTATAGTACTAAATACAAATAGAATTTCCTAATAGTTCTTTAATCTTCATTAAAACTTCATCGTTCATTATCTGCTGCATTCTATTTTGGGACTTTTTACACGGATCTGCTAAGTGTAGGCCTGTATGGTCTCTTGCGCAATCTCCCATCGTTCTTAAGTATATACTTCTTCGTACTTTTTGCTTTTTTGTTGCTGCTTTCATTGGTCCTAGTTTCTTCCAGGTAGATATGTTTTGCCTAATGGTTTTAGATGCCAAAATGATTTAACCAATATTTACCAAATAGGATACCTCAGAATATTTCCATATATGTCTGTTGATTGGCCCGTCAGCTGCAGTTTAGTCTCCTTTCAGCGTATTGTCTGGAGATTTTGTCCTACAAAGTCAGGGGTTGACGTTTGCTTTGTCCAAAGGATATTTTTTTCTCACTGATCAATTACGAATATCTATCCATTCATTTAACGACCGCACATTGAATTAGTTTTGTTATAAACAATAATCGCAAAAATCACATTCTTGTGCCCAGAAAACACGACCACAATAAGACATGATTCCATGTTATTAGTTTTCATTTTATAAAGTTCCTCTCCTCTCTAATCCTATATGCAATTTGCTCCTATGTTGGGCGATATTGATGAAGCACAGCGATCGGTAAAATCCTAATGTTCGTTATTGACATATGTGCAGAAGCTACTTGATATAGTCTCGAGGTGTGATTATAATACCTTCCCCTGCTAAGGACCAGGATAAATCCGAAACAAAGGGTAAAATTATGGGTTAAAAAAGAGGGCACTGAGTGTGGGTGTTTGTGTGAGTGTTGCTTTGTACGTGTGGATATTGCTTTGAATTGTGGATTGTGATGTGGTGTGTTTGTGTGTGTTGTGTTGGGTGGGTGTGTGTATGTGTGTGTGGTGTGTGTGTGAGATTCACTATTGTCTTGGATTACATGTTGGACTCGTGATCGACAACTAACATTTCCTGTCCGGAAGAGAGCTCAGAGCTCATCTACACACAATTCCCCGCAGGTTAGCGATCCGGATATTAATACAGCCCTATGGCGGTATTGTGAATTCGGTGGACCGTATGTGGTGTCCATAGTGCGGAGACAACAACCAAACTGCGCAAATGAGTTGTTTGTGTATGGTGAGTGTGGGTGTGTGTGTTAGTGTGTGTTGTGTGTGTGTGTGTGTTAGTGTTTGTGTCGTGTGTGTGTGTTGTTGTGTGTGCAAGTTATGTAATGTATGTATGTATGTATGATGTTGAGTGTCTGTGTGAGCGTGTGTGTAGATATGTATGAATGTTAGAGTATGTATCTAAGGAAAATTTATGTTTGCTTGTCTTGTATGTACTGTATATGGTACGTATGTCCATTGGGAGTAATGTATGTCTCACATTTGTAAATTAATACTTCACAATGGACCCACGAGGTCGGGAATAAAAGTAAAATTTGGGAGAAAATGTAAAATCTCTGTTTTGGCGGTAATAGTTAGACTCCACATCAGGAAAGCACAGGATAACAAGAAATTTGTAGAGACATAAATATCAATTTCAAGATATGAGTAGAAAAGGGGAATTAGCAGAGCTAGAAATATGACCAATCTGACGCGCCGGCCGGAGGATAGAGCGGAGTGGAAGTTGTGGGTATAATGTATGTGGTGCGTCAGAAGGGAAGCTGGAGGTCGACGAATGTTGGGGGGAGGGGGGCCTAGGTAGGGTCATTATTTTTATAACCAGGCGGCACACGGCTAGCCGTGATATGTCCGGGGGCATCGTGCTTTTGGTGATGTTCAAGTTCGGACCCTATTTAGCCTTAAGGCGGATTTCACATTTGTTTTCTTCTACATTGCAATTGAATACTTTAAAACCTGGAGAGTTTTAAAGCTATTAGCCAATGATGTAGAAGTTAATACGTTCTTCTATAGTTTACTCTTATTCCTACTCGATGGGTTCATCGTGCATCTAATTGACGTATGTATTTATGGAATAGTGTGTATGTATGTCTGTATGTTTGTAGGTATTTATGTATGTATGTATGTGTATGTATGTATGTTATGTATGTACAGTATGTATGTCTGTATGTATTGTACTGTATGTATGTATGTATGTGTAATAATTAAAGTAATACTATATAAATGTATATATATTGTGTATACATATATATATACACACATATAGATAATATATATATATATATATTATATAAATAAATGCATGCATTGTATGTATGTCCACTTATATTATATTTAAATATATATCTATTATATATATATATATATATATTATACTAGTCTGTCGATAGACCGAGAGAGAGAGAGAAGAAACTAGGAAGAGACATAATCGTAGTAGTAAAGTAAGTTGGACATTTGTAACCTACTGTAACGTAAGTTGGACATTTATCCTCCTTACAGTTTGAGACACACTGAGCTTATCCCTTGACCTTTTGACATTTTATTGTAGGCTCTTTGTAATATTTCCTTTGGACTTTGCACTGAAGATGTCGAAGCATTGAGAAGCGCTCTCCCTTTGTTCATTTTAACGTTGTTGGTCCTTTATTTCGAACATCTTTGTTTGTCTTTGTGCAGACATATGACATGTCAACCCGAGCATAAACATACCCCGCGGTTTTGTTATTAAGGGACTCTTGTTAGAGAAGGAAATTTTCATTTAGTTATATATACATGTGAATAAATACACCGACACACACACATTTGCACGCCCACACAAGCACACACACGCACACTCACAGACACTACAGACACACACACTCACACACACACACACACACTCACACACACTCGCCAGCGCGCCCACCACTTTGTTATAAAACATGTACATAACAAATTTATGGAAAGTATTCTTACAAGGCAATTTTCTCCAAGTAAATAGGCAATTTTCTACATGCAATTTAGTGATTGATGCTCATACGACAGCATTACATTAAAATCGAGCTTTTTGAAATATTAAATTATAAGAATGTTCTTTATCAGTCTTTTATTTATTTTTCATGCCAAACTAATTACAATCTAATTATCATATTTGACCAGATTCTTTATCGTTTACTCGATTCGTATGACATAGCCAAATATATATTAAAAACAATCCCCAGTTAGTATTACAGGTTTCTACATACTCATTTACATTTTTTCTTTCTTTTAGAAGCATGTCATCATCTTTTTATATCTGGAATGTTGATTTGAAACGTAATTTCACTTGATATATGCTTTCACAGGAAATGTCAAAAAAGCATTAACAAAAGACACAATTTTATTATGTACCCTCATTACAAACGTTATTCTAGCAAATTGACACTTAATATGGCTACTCAGACTGTGCGGGGTATGCATGCACGCTTGTATACATTTATAATGTAATACAAACATACACTTATCTCATACATGCATCCATAAAATCATACAAACATGCATACATACACACATCACATACATACATACATACATACGATACATACATACATTCATACATACATATCATACATACATTACATACATACATATATGCATATATACATAAATACATAAATACATACCTATATACATACCCAACATACATGACATACATACATATATACATCAAGATAGACAAGTACATACGGATATACATACATTACGTACATGTCATGTATATACGTACTATACATACATACCATACGTACATACATGACATACATACATACATACATAAATACAAGCGCATACATGCACAGCATACACACACACACACACACACACACACACACACACACATCACACACACACACGTACATTCACAAAATAAAGCCCTTACTTACCTTAGAGTATTTTTTCACTATTCATTCTAATACATTCAAACCGAAATACATCTATAAGTGACTAGATTCCGCCCCACTTTGCCAATATTGAACCCAATTCTGTAACTACATTCTAACTTCCGAAATGCCATACGCTTAACAATACCGCTACCCTACATGACATCCATAAAATATGTTAAATATCGAAATAAATCACTAAGTGGAAGACAGAAAAATATTTATTAATGATTACAAAAACACAACGGGGGGGAGTGGTGCTAGAGCAAACAAGAACCGCCATATTCATCTCGGAGAAAAAAAAAAATCTCAAAAATGATAGTTCCTCTCAAAAATTATCGTTGCACTTAACTCCGGTATGTTTCCTGTCGCGTATATCATTCTCGCTGTCTTAAATATTATGAGCGGCTTTCTTTCTTGCTCTTTTCCCGCTCAGATGTATCGCCATAACTCTTCTTTAATCGTCGTCGTTGTTCGTGTTGTGTTAGCTTCTGTTCGCTTCGAAGTCGAAGTCGAAGTCGAAACCGGACACGCCTTCGTGACATTGTCATTTACGACTCTGTCATTTCAAATACTCTTTTTTTAAATCACTATTTGTTAATATATGTGTTTTTGTATATTCTTATATCGTTCATATCCTATACTTTATCTATTCTATTTACTTAATTTTTTGTTTTATATTTATTCTTTGATTGCTGGTTTGTATTTAGGTTGGTTAATGGATAGGTGAACTTATCTATTTGAATCATTAATGGAATAATCTATACAAACTTTACTTGTGAATGACACACACACACTCACACTCACACAGCTATATATATATATATATCATATGTGTGATGAGTGTGTGTGTGGTTGGTGAGCTGTGGTGTGTGTATAGTTCGTTTGTGCTGTGAGTGTGTGTGTGTGTGTGTGGTGTGTGTCATGTATTTGATGTACTTATCATATTCACAGCCGAGTGAATGTCTATCCAGTGTCTGATGTTGTTCTGTGTGTCCGTGTAATTCCATGTCATTTCTTGATTTTTTTTTTATTTTTTTTTTTTTTAATTGTTTTATTTTAATGACTAGAGTGTATTGTGAGAAAAAATACTAAAATCTACCTCCTTCCCCAAATTAAAACGGCCTCCTATGACAAAACGTCAACACATTTACAAATTCGTACTCGTCAATTGTAAGTTAAATATATGGCGTATTTTAGTCGAATCACATTATGACGCTTAATTCAATACTACCGTAAATTCTCCGCTGGACAAAAATGGATCTCCCTAATCACTTCTCACAATCACTCGCCAAAAAACAATGGATTATTGTCTAGTAAACAGCACATTCTGTGCAGCTACACAAAGTTACAAACGCTTTATATCTCAGATCCAATAAATTAAATACTATATTGCATGTTTTGCTTCCTCTATTATCTATATCTCAATCAAACCCCCACAGTTTCCTCTCAGGAAAATATTATTGAAGTTTAGCATTCATATGTTTACTTCGTGAACGCTTACAAAAAAGAAAGCAAACTTTGAGATAATATGGGTAACACAAGAACACGAACTTGAGACTTTTCTTTTAAATTGCATAGAAATTCACGCAAATGCCACACACGTGCCTGTTACATAAGCATACACAAGGATTCATTAAACGACCAGACCTATGCCCACACACACATACATACACACACACACACACACAAACACACACACACACACACACAAACACACACACACACACACATCACACACACACACACCCACACACACGCACAAACGATACGTTTAACATATATATATATATATATGTATGATGTCCTATATTTTTCTATGTGTGTGTGTGGTGTGAGGTTGTGTGTGTTTTTGTGTGTGTGTGTGTGGTGTGTGTGAGTGTGTGTGTGTGTGTGTGGATGTGTGTGTTTGTGTGTGTTTGTGTTGTGTTGTGTGTGAGTTACAGTATATGCCACATGTACATATTGTATACAAATACACATGTACATACATGCACGTACTATATGATCATACACATACCCACAAAACCCATATACACACATAAACGCGAACACATACTATACCCATAAATAACTCATACGCGTATACCTAAACACCTACATATACACATATAAAATCATACATTTATAATCATACACGCAAACAACACATATACAAATGCCACAATTTACCTATACACCTGACATACATATTAAATTTTATACACATATACACACACAGCTCATCTTTTAAGAGTGAAGTATAAGGAAAAGATAAATAAAAACAAACAGATTAATCAAAATTCTAATTGGGGAAAGATGAGCAGAAGAAGAAAAAGAGATGAGAGAAGATCTTTGCATGAACAAATATCTTTTGAGGAGAACATAAATACAA